>NC_091744.1:64466916-64609416 GCF_043380555.1 Nothobranchius furzeri | reverse complement strand
AGAGCTTTGCATTCTGGCTCAGGTCTCTCTTCACCACGACAGATCGGTACAACGCCCGCATCACTGCAGACGCAGCACCAATCTGACTATCTATCTCATGCTCCCTTTTACCCCCAAGACCCCAAGATACTTTTAATTTCTCCACTTGAGGCAGGCAGGAACTTGTCTCAGATTTAGAGGAGCCAATTCTCATTCCAGCTGCTTCACACTGGCCTGCAAACTGCTTCAGTAAGAGCCAGCAGGACCATCATCTGCAAAAAGCAAAGACTCAATCCTTCTCGAACGCCTCCTCCAAATCCACAAAACACATGCAGACTGGACTCCCCTAAAGGTATAGAGCTGATCCAGCGTTCCACGGCCAGGACACTTTACATACACATACAGTATGTTCTCCACACACATACATACATACATACACATACATACTCTTCACATACACATACATTCTTCTCTCACACACACTTTTCACACACACATTCATCCTTTTCTCTCTATCTCCATCTCTATCTTTCTGTCTGTCTCACTCACTCACTCACTCACACACAAACACACACACACACACACACACACACACACACACACACACACACACACACACACACACACACACACACACACACACACACACACACACACACACATACACACACACACACACATTATAAACTTTGCTTTTCTGCATTTTTCCCAATTGCTGAAAAGTGAAGCCACAGCAACCTGCCATGTTGTGTTTCTTATATATATTTTTTTATTCTTACTAAGACCAGTCATTTACACCGAGGAGATGGGGCTTAAAAACAGTACTGGAACCTGTCAGGGGTGATGCTTTGACTTCTGCAGATTAAGCTATGATATTACAGTAATAATGTATAAGACAGACACGCAAGCACACACACACACTCACACACACACAGATAGAAATGCACAGACACAGGCAAACCCATTGTAGCCCATCTTTCACCTTCTTGTTTCAGAAGGTAAATCATAGAATAACAGGATGAAGCAGTACATTTCTGCAGAATCGTAAAAATGAACAAACCAATAAACATGATAAACATGTTTCTTAATAAACAAAACTATTATGTGTTTTATGTTCTGTAGCTGGCACACTGAGTTGCCTTTGTGTAGAAAATGTATAAATAAATCTGTCTTGTCTTGTTTTGGAGACAATTGCTAAAAATTCTGCTGCTGTTGTGTCCTTGGGCATGACACTTAACCCTCCTTGCCTGCTGGTGGTGGTCGGGGGGGGGGGGGGGGGGATGTGTGTGTGAATGGATGATTGATACTCTGTAGTGTAAAGCACTTTGGAGTCCTCTGACTCTGAAAGGCGCTGTGTAAGTGTGGGTCATTTATCCATTAATGTTTGTAAAAAGATATTTGTTTGTTTATTTATTTTTATTTTGGGGGTAATTTTGTGTTGTTGAGGCTTGTTTTGGGATGGTTTTGAACCTAGCCCAATAAGACTTGAGTCACCCTCTAGATGTGGACTCACAAAACTCTGTTCTCCATTTGAATATAAAGCTGATCATGTTGCAGAATGTGGATTCTACTCAAAACATGTTTTGTTTTTACATTTGATGCTATTTTAGACAGTTAAAAAGCCAGGAGTGAGTAAAGTACCATCACATAAAGCATTCAATGACTTTTTATTATCTATCAGATTGTCTTGTTTACATTAATGAGCATACCTTTAGAGAGTTCACAATCAGTTTTGGTTAGTAATTTTTTCAATAATAAAAGAGATGCAGCTGGATGGGAAACCCCGAGGATGTGTGTGAAGCCAAATCGGTTCAGATTTCAGTGTATTTAAAATATCAAAGAGCCTCGACTGGAGTCTGGACTTCGTTTCTCATTGAGCGTGTCAGTGGTGTGTATAAAAGGGGATTTTATTTCAGCGTGACACAGAGCAGAAAAGGACTTCATTGTTTGTTTTTGCTTTATTTGGATTAATCTATTTCTGTCACTTTTCCCATTTGTTTTTGGTTTCTGACTCACATTTTGGCCGCTGACATTTACACATAAATTGTTCGGAGGCGGCTGCATAAAACAGCTGTTAAACCCAAATCTCAGCTGCTGTCTCTCTGCCTGTTGAAACACCAGTAAACTCCAGTCGGGGTGGGACGCCCACTAAAACATTTAGACTGCCTTTATGCAGGAATCGTTACTTTTGCATGGCTGTTTTATTGTTCAAAAAGAAAAGACATTTCTGGATAAGGGGGTTAAGACCCTCAACACAGTTTGGTCTGAACACTGTATTTTCCCCCTTAATAAACAAAACTGCATCTGCATACATACAGTTCAAAAAAGTTCATATTTTGTTCTGAATGGGTACGTAATGATACACATGATTGCCCTTTGAAATGTGATGAGACACATCCATAGTTTATCTTCAATACAGTTTGTTTCAAAGTTGTGCTATTCATCTTCTGCCATCTTCTTGGACTTTTGTCTCTTCTTCTCAAACTAGCAGAATTTACAGGAAGAAGTAATCATGTTCTCCTCCTGGAGAGCAGGCAATGACACTGGACAGTTCATTCATAAAGAGACGACTGAAAAAAAGCACCAGAGGAACTGAAATTCAGTCAAATGTCACCTCTTTATCATGTTAATGTGAGTGGGAGCCAGGTGTTTTCCTCTGGCTGAGCAGAGGCTCGCCGAGTCCCTGGATGAAAACTGCCTCCAGAGCAGGACTCATCATGGTTTCAGGATGAGACAGGCATCTGTTAAATGTGCTGTGGGTTGTCACACGCAGCCATTCTCCTGTCTGGGTTTGTGCGCCACGGGGGTGTGTGGAGGGTAAAGGGAAGGAGCCAGTGTGCACAGAAAACCAGCCAGCAATGTCAGGCCCAGTCCGCCCCAAGCACAGAACATGGACCAGCCATAGCCGTGACTGATGTCCTCTGGGATCCCGAACATGTAGCGTGGATAGCGGGACAGTTCAAAGTTGATCCCGGCCACACATGTGCAGAGAGAGATTATGCAGCATGTCCCTGATGGAGAACAAGAAGAGACAGAGTAAAATAGAGAGGTAATGCACTCAAAGTTAGGAAATTGTTTCACATTTAGCCCCTCCTAAAAATAAAAATAAGGTGTAACATTTTAGTCACATTTCCGCCTCTTTACAAAATTATATCTAAAAGTTTAAACATGAATCAAAATAATGATGTCAAAAATATTAATAGGATCAAATTCCTATCTATTTGACTTGGAATCTTTACAATCGGATCATTGAAATGTAAATATAAACTTTATATTTAACTAACATGCAAATTGAGATGTGGGAATAGGGTAAAGAGACCCCCTACTATCTCAGAGTATGATGTAAGATTTTATGCATTCCTTTAAAAAATAATCATTTGTTGGACAAAACCAGCAGGAACATTGATAAATGACACTTGGTCTTAGAATCAGATGGACTCTGAGCATTTCTTCACCCTACTTTAACTTTGGAGGTCTGTTTTACTTTTATAATAGTTAAATGTTCAATTTCAAACATCACAGGTTTAATGTTAGATTTGAGTCAACAGCCTACAGAGTCTATGAAGGCATAACCTTTTGGATTTGATTCTAAATTTTCAGCTTTAATTTGATACATGAAGATTTAGATGTGAAATGTTATTTTTTACATATTATTTGAAGCTGAAAGTGTTAAAGCAAAGAAGTTAATTGTGTGTTTTGTTGTTTTACACACAAATCCATCCAGTTTCATCCCCTCTGATGCGTTACCAAAAGCCACCATCAATAACAAACACCACACTGCCCTCCTGTGGCGAACCTGGGCAGTGTTCTTTACGTAAAACATACATTTACCTCCCATGAGGAATAGGAGTCCAGCCACATACTGCATCAGATCATGCTCCTGACAGCAGCCCAGCACGCCTATAATCCACCCGAACAGGATGATGGAAATGGCCATGCCTATGAAGCTGGCAGTCATCCTCTGGAGGTCTGCAACGCACACACAGCTTGACTCACTCTCCACAACAATTAATCTGACAAATAATAATAATAAACAGACAACATCGTGCAAACTCACGGAGCGCGTGCCACTCATCCTGCCTGATAGTCTTCGTCAGATTGATTGGCAGATTTCTGGGCAGCGCTGATGAAGAGTAGTAGTATTTTATTGGCGTGCAGCGCAGAACCAGTCCTGAGGATGTAAACAACACAAAGAGGATCAGATGAGGAGGATCCGCTGACACCCCCCACCCCCTCCCTCCCTCCTCCTCCTCCTCCACCACCACCCAACCATCCACCCACACTATTGTGGAGTATTCGCATCTCGAGCCTTCTGTTACTACAGTTAGCCCTTTTTGTGCCGAAACATAAAACACACGCACAGACACACACGCGCGCGCACACATGCACACGGGTGCGCACACACACACACAGCTAGATGATTGCACTGTGTAGTACTGCGTAGGCCTTGAGGGTCTGTGCGCAGCATCAGCACCTCGGACAGCGCCACAAGCACAAAATAACGCAGGAAACGGACCTTTAAAGATCAGGTCCTCCGTCTCCAGGTCGAATCCCTCCCGGTGGCACTTCCGCCACAGTCCGGTGATGGTGGAGTTGAAATGCCGACTGCATAGGGACTCCATGGCCGAGGCGGGAGGCAGGAAGAAGTGTCTCTTAGCCCGCAGCAGCGCGTCGCCCCGGACGCTGGAGCTTTTCCTCCCGGTGCTCCCCTCCATCGGCAGCATCCGAAGCGGGAGGTTGTTGTTGGAGATGTAAATGTAGCCCGGGTCGTTCCTTTTGTTTGAGTAATTCTTGCAGCGCTCCCGGTGCCGCCTCGCGTCCGTCTCGTACCAGTTGTCGGTGCTGATCGCCACGGCTATCAGTCCCAACGCGCAGAATGCCAAAAAGAGCCCAGCCACGGTTAAAGTCCTCATCGCAGCCATGTTCCATGCGCGTGTCTGGCCTCGGTGCCGTGACAGATCCACGGGACGGGAGGACTCCCCTCCTGGCTGCTGCTGCTGTCAGTGGCTGCTGCGCTGTGGAGGAACTTCAGCAATACGTGAGGATGTGGAGAGCGGATCCATCACAGAAACCTTCTCCTCTCTGGATTTCCTCCTATGCTTTTGAGTAAAGTCAGATTCTGTTGCGCAAAATAAATAAACCGAGGCCTGGACGAGCTGTTCGGGTTGCTTCCCAGATGCCTCTGAACTCGGTCTATTGATGCTGCTCAGTCCAGCACCTCTTTCCAGCAGATGGAGACAGAGCAAGTGTTTGGAGACACTTCACCTAGACCTGATCCTACTGCATCATCATGGACCAGGAAGAGCTTTAGTTTGTCAAGGAAATCCAAGAGGAAGTGTCCTCCAGTCCACCCTGCTTTCAATAAGCGTCTGTCAAATTAAGACAGCTGCTGCTGTCTGTCTGACAGACCATAATAAACACTAGAAACAGATGACTGCTTTGTGTGATGATGCAGGAAACTGTTTCATCACATCCCCTAGATCTGGTAAATTTCCATTCCAGCAGAGACTTTTCAGACAGATGTAAACAAAAGCAGAACACTAGGCAATTTTTCTCAGTTATACAAAAACACAAGGATGAAAATCAGGTTTATAAGAAAAAAATACATTTAAATTTAGTACAACTTTTATGTTTTCTCTCTTTATTTTTGTTTATTTGTTTATGTAGTTTTGAAAATAACAACTTACGCTTCAAATTAACTCCTCAAGTGTAAAATGTTTTAAAATAAACAACATTTAACCCTTACCCAACGTTTAAATTTTCTAACGTTAAAGTCATTAGAGCACAAAAAAATGCACTTAGAAAGCTTCCTTTAGAAATATTATATAATATTTCATAAGTCCCAATTTTTTTACATGAATTTCATCCTTGGCTTCAGCCCTAACAAAATATAATAAAATATGTGTGTGTTTCTCAGATTTAACCCCTTCATTGCCAGGTTTATTAGCAAAACCCGAAGTTTGAAAACTGTACAAAAAATGAAAAAATCAAATCATTTTTTGTGTGTTATGTCCAGATTAACTTTTTTGTGGGTAAGTTCTCACAGCCTTGGAGTGTCACAAATAGGCATAAAAATATTTTTTGCTCACTTTGTAGTTTTTGTGGAATGTCACATTTTCTAAAATACTCACGTTAAAGTCATTAGAGCACAAAAAAATGCACCTAGAAAGCTTCCCATAGAAATATTATATAATATTTCATAAGTCCCAATTTTTTTACATGAATTTCATCCTTGGCTTCAGCCCTAACAAAATATAATAAAATATGTGTGTGTTTCTCAGATTTAACACCTTTATTGCTAGGTTTATTAGCAAAACCCGAAGTTTGAAAACTGTACAAAAAATGAAAAAATCAAATCATTTTTTGTGTGTTATGTCCAGATTACCTTTTTTGTGGGTAAGTTGTCACAGCCTTGGAGTGTCACAAATAGGCATAAAAATATTTTTTGTTCACTTTGTAGTTTTTGTGTAATGTCATATTTTCTAAAATACTCACGTTAAAGTCATTAGAGCACAAAAAAATGCACTTAGAAAGCTTCCCATAGAAATATTATATAATATTTCATAAGTCCCAATTTTTTTACATGAATTTCATCCTTGGCTTCAGCCCTAACAAAATATAATAAAATATGTGTGTGTTTCTCAGATTTAACCCCTTTATTGCCAGGTTTATTAGCAAAACCCGAAGTTTGAAAACTGTACAAAAAATGAAAAAATCAAATCATTTTTTGTGTGTTATGTCCAGATTAACTTTTTTGTGGGTAAGTTGTCACAGCCTTGGAGTGTCACAAATAGGCATAAAAATATTTTTTGCTCACTTTGTAGTTTTTGTGTAATGTCATATTTTCTAAAATACTCACGTTAAAGTCATTAGAGCACAAAAAAATGCACTTACAAAGATGACCAGTTGAACACTTTATTAAAGCACACGAACAAAGAAAAAGTGTGTGTGTGTGTGTGTGTGTGTGTGTGTGTGTGTGTGTGTGTGTGTGTGTGTGTGTGTGTGTGTGTGTGTGTGTGTGTGTGTGTGTGTGTGTGTGTGTGTGTGTGTGTGTGAGAGAGAGAGAGAGAGAGAGAAAGAGAGAGAAACACAGAGGGGAGTGAGCTAACAGCTGCAGGCTGAGCACACAACTGTTGAGTGCTCCTTGCACACAGCCTGTCCACATGCATGGCAAAAGCGTGCATGCACGCTCCTCTTCCCTCTGCAAAGGTGGCATCTTTTCTTTGTCTGCTCCTGGGCTGGACCTGGCTCCACTTGCTGCTGCACCTCCAACAGAGCTGCAGCGCTGCTGGACCGCGGCAAGCGAGTGCGCCTCGCCTGGGCTGGTCTCACCATGGAGGTCCCAAGCTCCTGCAAGAACAGCCTTCGACGGATGCTCCTCTTCTGTTGGTTCCAGGCCGGTTCCACAGACAGCCACAGGACCAGGGCATTGTAGGCGCTCACATCTAACATGTTGCAGAAGAGCGACATGGGCCAACGTCTGGTCTTGCGGCGGCAGCTGTATGTTGCAACGAGCTGGAATAAAAATAAATGAATAAATAAATTACATATGCAATTAGGTTGGTGAATTATAATAAAACAAAATAAAATAAATAAATTACCTTGTCCAAGTTGTCAACTGCCCCTTTGCAGCGGTTGTAATCGATGATTACGGTCGGCTTCTGCTGCGGTCCCTCCTGGATCTGAACCTGATGGTGTTTGGTGCTGAGGAGCAGAACGTTCCGCCGGCGCTTTGGAATGTAGCTCACCGCGGTGGCGGTGGAGGTGAAGCCGAACAGGGAGGACAGAACCGCTCTGCTTTTCATCTGGAGCAGCTGTGGGGGCAACTCTGGCTTGTTGCGCCTAACTGTTCCCACAAGACAGATTTTTTTTTTAGCAGCTCCTCTCCAAGAACCAGCGAGGTGAAAAAATTGTCCGTGGTGAGTGCGGCCGCTCAGACCCTCCGTGAGTTCCAGCACCACCCGCTTCCCTTGCCCCCTTTCTGCCGGGGCGTCTCGAGTCGTCTTGCCCAGATAGGGAATAATCCCCCAGGCATAAGAAGTGGCCACATCGCTCACCACCCACAGCTTGATGCCATATTTTGCCGGTTTTGAGGGCATGTACTGCTTGAAGTTGCAGCGACCTCTGAATCCGACGAGCTGTTCATCAACGCAGACATCTTCACCGGGGTTGTAGGCGAGAGGGAGCCGGGCCGCCCAGAGGTCCCACACTTCCCGCAGGGGAGCGAGCTTGTCCTGCTGCACCAACCGGCGGGCTGCCCTGGTCAAGCGGTCATCAAAGCGCAATGTTGCAGTCAGCATGTGGAACCTTCCCAAACTCATCGTGGCTCTGAATATCGGCCTCCCCGTTTCCTCCCCCCAGAGGCTGGCAGATGATTCCCCACGGGAACGGTGCACACCAGCGAGGATGAGCAACCCAAACAATGCCCGGAGTTCCACGCGGTCAACGTCTGTCCAATCGTCATATTTTCTTCTTCCCTCTATATTGGTGTATTTTATTATTACATCTAGGATTGTTGTAGTTAAAAAAATCGAAGCTGTCCTCAATAGTTTGGATGTAGCTGACAGCGAGGCGGGTGATCCCACAATGGCGGACGTCTGGAGCCCGAAAGGGGATCCTGGTGTCGGGTGTCGGGGACCAGGCGATCCCGCTCTTTGATTGCCACAAAGGATGGTCCCATCTCTCCTCTGCAGCAACCACCTCCTCATCTGAACCTTCTTCCATTTCTTCCCCTGAATCAGGCCCTGGGGTAAAGGCCTGATCTTCAGCCTCTTCATCCGAACAAGAGCTGTCGTCCGTGGATGAGGATGAGGCTGACTCTCCCTCTTCCTCAAGCTGCTGAAACACCTCCAGGGCTTCATTCACATTGAATCTTCTTCTCATGGTTGCGGTTCAAAGAAATGAATCCTGATCTGAGTCTCATATATGTACTTTTAGTCAATTGGTGCACCTGTGTAAGCTGCCCCTACTGAATGTAAACAAAATTCGATTCTGCAGGAATTTGTTTTGAAAAACAAATGTATGCCTTTGAAGTTTTTCAGCCTTCATCTTAGCTTTCATCCATGCAAATGCTTTGTACTTATTGAAATAACATTTTGCAAAAGTAAAATTGTGAATGAGTATCTGAAATTTAGCAGAAAATCCTTTGATTTTTGATATATAGCATGCCTTTGATGAATATTCATGAAGTCAACAGAGTGTGAGAACCTGTGCCCCCCCCCCCCCTACACTCCCATGGCCCACACCTGCTCAACCACTCCAGATAATGATCACAGATCTGTCCTTTGAAGATCTGTAAAGTGCTTTGATACCTACATACACGCATGCCTGAACAATCACACACAAAGGAACACATGTCAAAATGCTATTTTGCAGAATAAGCTAATTTTGTACATTCAGTCAGGCTTATTTTTTGAAAGAACACTGAAAAAGCACAATTACCAAAAATTCAGAACACACACATGCAAACTATTGTATGGCATCTCTAAATAACACACAAACCATTTTTTTGCAAAATATGTATTATAATGGGCAGTCAGAGGTAAAGAAATACAGCTAAATCATTCAGTTTAAATGCTGGGTCAGCCATTGCCCTGCTATATATGGAGAAAGTATGCCATGTAGTGAAAAACAGTAAAAACTGCTTCTTACATTTGTGATGAGACTGTAAACACGGGCACAATCATAATTTTTTAAAATTATGCCAATATTTATGCTAATTAAAAATATATGATTTACATGAAAGTCAATGGCACAAAAAAATGCTTCAATGTGCTTAACTGTACAAAATGATTTCCACGTTTTAATAAAGTAGGTTGAATATTTTTTCAAACTTTTTTTTGTAATTCCTTCCAAAATACACATCCTCCATAAAAATTAGATAAATTGCATTAACATAGCCAAAGTTATTCACAAAAATACACGTGTCAGCACAAAAAAATGCTCTAATGTGAGGTAAGGGTTAAGGGAGTCTATAGCAGGGGAGGTTCCAGACTAACAGTAGAGGGGGTGCAGCTGCTCTGGGAGGGCACGTTTGTAAGAAAACATTACAAACATGCTTTTAAATATTTCAGATTTTACAAAAATATAATATTAATTCAGTTACAGTTACTTTGCATACAGCAGCTTTTCAATACGATTCAAAATATAAATATTTAGCAAAAAATATTCCATTAAATGAGTTCATTTTATCTCAGAGACAGCTTGAAAGTATTTGTCTACGCATCTCTTTTCTAAATTCATTCACATGGTTCCACATCTGGCATGAAGCTAAATTATGCCAAAGAAAATCTAAACTAATTCATGCTGCACTGCTCTAGAGGGGGAGGGTGGGGGGTGGTGGGTGGGGGGGGGGTGTCCAAGCTTCCTATCACGGTGCCACTGACCCACTCTGAACCCCCTCCCCAGACACCCTCCTGGTTTACGGTGGTGTTTTAAAGTGGCAGTAATGTTTCCTGTGGAGCAGAAAGCACGCATCCTTGGCATGACTCAGACTTTGATGGTCCTTCAGGTAATCTCGTCGAGAGAATGCAATGCTGATGCTAGTTTTCTGGCGCTGTAGTTACCAGATCTGCTCAAGGTCCTCCGCCTGCCAATGACATCAAACTATGGCAAACTATGGCATCTCTTTTTCGATTCTGTTCTTTCACATAGGTTTTAGAAAGAGTTTAGCGGTTTTGTTAGTAAATTTGTGTTTCTTGCTGTCTAAATGTTTTCGAACATAGTAACAGAACTTTTGCAGGCGCAGGGCCCTGCGGACCAGAAGGAAACATGGTGTCTCATATGGCGTGCCCCAGAGACTTAGACCTATGTAACTTAGACCAGATTTTTATGGTTATACGTTGCAGCTGCCAATAATTTTCAACGACTGCACATCATTTTAGTCATTTTCAACAAAATTCTGACGAATATTTCCAGAGACTAACGGTAAAAACTACACAGACTTTTTATTGCTGTCACTTTTGTAGTGTCAAACCTGTAAAATGCCCCTCTCACTAATGTATTACACTAATGCACTATAGTGTAAACACTAGTCCAGTGTCATGCTGTTGCTTTGTTAACACAAACAGGAGAGTTCCTCTCTTTATTAGTTTAAAAGAAAAATCTGTTAAAATATTCTGTTTGCTGAACTTTAAAGACTTCTTTTCCAATTCACCTCAGTTTATCAAAACCTTTGTGATGGACTGAACTCGTTCACACTGACTTTTCTATGAATGGTTTTAGTTTGCATTTTGATTATTTTTACTGGAATGCCACTTGAGTGTTTCTACCTTTCAACTTTTGTTTGTGGTCTTGTGTTCTGCCACCAAATATTATCCTGAATGTTTTAATGTTTTCGCAGATTAGAAAGTTGTTCATTTTTGTCAGTTCCCCCAAATGACCTCTAACATTTTACCTTGAAATACAAGTCCAAGTTAACATGTGATCATTGTTAAATATCATATTTAAAAAAAACTCTGACCCACCCAAGTTCTTTTTAAATCACAGCCCAGTCTCTAAACTTTCTCAGAAACTGGGTTTTAGAACACAAACAGCCCAAAAGGGCTCGGACCATTTCAGTCACTGGTTTCATTCTCATGGTCAGAACTTCCTCTATTGAAACCCGAATGTCGGCGCTAAAGAGGAACAAGCAAGACTCCAAACTTCACTTTTGGTTTCAGCTCCTGAGCACAGTGGCTATAAAAAATAACCATCCACAAATTAATCATAAGTGTTACTTGTTGCAATAAAAAAAACTGAAGAAAGGAAAAAAATCAATTTTTCTGCAGCTTTATGGATAAACTGTTTGTAATGTATTTATTTATTTAGTTATTTTAGACCAAACACAAATAAAATCAATAAAATGACATCAGAAATGTCTTCATTCTTCAGTCTTCATTCATTAATGCAAGAATCCCTGAAGTGTAACTTTTGAACAGATTCATTAAAATGACTCAACGTGTCCCACTGATCCAAAAGCACAGGATGTAAATGTTCGTGTAAATGTGATCACCGGCCATCAGGAAGCAGCTCGTCATATGAATCTGACTACAGGGTGATATGAATGCAGACTGCATAAAGTCCAGCATAGCTGATTTCTCACTTTCAGTTCCCATTTGTGTGTTGAAGTCGACGTTGCGTGTTTGTCCGTGAAGCAACAGGAAAAACTTCACTAAAAGCCTTAAAGTTGAGACTCTCATGCTACCTTGTTTACACGATGGAAGGCTTTGTCGTGTCGTCTGTAAGTGTTTTCTTTTTGTGAAATCAGACAATTGGTTCAGTTTGTGACATTTCAGTTTTTGTTTTACAGTTTAGTAGGACTTCTGGACAGTTTAATTTGAATATAATGCAGAAAAGAGTTTTACTTTATGTGTTTTACACAATAATATGTATTTGACTGAAACATTACTCCTTACTCTAATGAAAACCCCTATTTGTGGTTTGTGTTACATTTTATTACTCTTTAAAGCAAGATAAATGTGTTTTTGGACAAATAAACTTTAATAATAACCATATTATAGGGCTAATATAGGAAAATTATTCTTTTGTTTTTCTCAAAGGCCTCAGAAGAAATCCTTTCACATGAGGCTGAGACTTATCGACTGCCTGTGGACCTGTACCCCTACCTGAGTGGTGTGGGGGAGATTTACGAAGGTGAGGAAGATAAATTATATATTTAAAGAATGGAAAGGAGTTCAATATGTGTCTTTTTGATAGACCACAGATGGAACTTCCACTCTGATCGGGTCCAACCACCAGACTTTGAGAATTCCCCCGTGAATCACCTGACAGAGCTGCAGGCAGTGTCTCCTCAGCAGCTGATACAATCCTTTCGCTACAGCAGCGAGCCTGTGCACCTCCACCTGGAACCTCCACTCGCCCCTCTCTCCCTGCCATCACAGGTGAGTCCATGTGTGCACAAACACAAAAAGAAAAACGTTTGACACAATTCCTCATTTTTATTATAAGTTTAATCAAAACATCTATTTAAAAAAAACTGAAAATGTTTATTTAACTGAACATAATGTCAGTTTTACAGGATTCTTATTGTTGGTTGACAGTAATACTAATACTCATACTAATGGGAATAGATTGTCTAAGCCTTTATTACATTGTTTGATCCACATAAGTCTTTTAACAGGTGACATGTATTCAGGAGGTTTGTAAAACCCCAATTTAATCTAAACAAACCAAGTGCAGGATGTGGAAACACTGGGATGTTTTTTCTGAAATGTCATCCACACCATGTGGTGCTGCTGAGCATTGAAAGCTATTTTGGCAGAACTTCCTCTTTTGGTGCAATAGCCACATTTAAGCAAAAATGTCAAACAGCAAGCAATTGCAAAATTGCAGGAAAGAAGTTATGGCATGCTTTAAATTTCCCCTAAAGATCCCATATTGCACCCCATCCCTGTGCTACCAGTACCCACCCTCGGCTTCACCTGCACGCTACTACTCAGAGGAGGACAAGAGAGCCGTCAGCCCACCTCTGCAGGTCTCAGAGGGGGAAGACGAGTTCGACGACTACAACTATTCCTTCAGGAAAGACACAAGTATGTATTTTTCATTCCTCTACAACAAAGAAACCCAAATTACTGCAGCTTTTACAAATGTAATGAATTTTCCTCCAAGGCAACAAGAAGAAAATCCGCCTATATCAGTTCCTCCTGGACCTGCTTCGGAAGGGTGACATGGGTGACAGCATCTGGTGGGTGGACCAGGACAAGGGAATCTTCCAGTTCTCCACAAAGAACAAAGAAGCCCTGGCAACCCACTGGGGGGTTCAGAAAGGAAACCGCAAAAAGATGACATACCAAAAAATGGCTCGAGCTCTGAGGAACTATGGTAAAACTGGAGAAATTAAGAAAGTGAAGAAGAAGCTAACCTACCAGTTCAGCGAGGAGGTGCTGAAGAGCCTCTATTTCCGTCATTATCATCACTGATGAGGAAACAAAGGCTTTTATCAAAATCACATCACTAAACTGGAAAAGACTTGGTAAAAAACCAAAGTTCAGTTTGGTTTTCCACCCAGTCTCCTGATTTATTTATTGGTGATGCCACAGTGGCATTTTTGAATAAACATTTTCCACTCAAGCTAAAGTTTTACAAAAATCAGACTATGACACATTTTTACTTTTCTAAATATGTAAATAAATATGTGAAATTCTACTTTTTAATTCGTATAAGCATAAAACTTGTCTGTGTGCATGACACTGGATATATTTTGACTGACAGGACTTTAAATTATAGCTACAAAATGATATTGTATTATTTTAGGTCCTATTAAGACCGTGTACGGAAGAAAATAGAAGCGAACAGATTTAAATGTGATGATATTGCACCCACACACTGTGGAGTGCAGCACAGAATGAACAGCTGCAGGATTCTGTAGGATCCTATTTAATGCATCATTGAAATAGAAAATTCTACAATCAATGTTGTGCAAAGATGAAACACAAATTTGTCCTGGAACTGCAGCTGCAAGTATATTGTAAATGTGTGCTGAGAGGGTCTGAGCCTCTGAGAATACATTAAATGATGTGACCCTGGCTTCACTGCTGCATCTGCTGGGCTTGGAGGACACCTGGATGAAAAAGGACAATTCAAATGGATCAGAAAGGCTGTCAAGAGTAATGAAAGGGTTATCTCAGTCTGTAAGAGAATATATGAAGTTCAACCAGAAACATTAAATGTTAGAGAATCTGATTATATTTTGCACACGGGGAACAAGACTGAAAGGAGGAAATGAGTAACCGTATATTTTGACCAAACAAACCACCGGTTCCACTAAACAAAGGTGAAGGTAACATGTGCCCGAGCATCACAGTAATTGTTGTAGGAAAAATGAGAAAGTATAACAATAAAATATTACTAAACAATGTTTATCACTATAAAGAGTTTTTTTTTGCAAATGAGGCATATGTCATGAGGAAGGGGCTGTCCTGCGATGGCCTGGGCCTCTTTAGTTCCCCACGGGGGGGGGGGGGGGCAAAGAATGGACAGAAGCCAGGGGATGGAGGAGAGTAAGCCGGAGAATAAGAACACTGAAGGAGGAGAACTAAGCAGAGCCAAAAGCCCACCAGTCCTGAGAGAGTGAGCCTCCAACCTCACCCCAAAGCCATTGAGAAGAAATGGTTGATAAAGGAGACCTTGTTAAATTACAAGTTCCAAACAAAAAATTTTTTTTATTATTATCAATTTTTGACCTAACAAAGACTCATGACCCCGAAACTCCCAGCCCACTTTTAACCCTCTCAGGCTCAAAATAAGTTTTGATAAAAGGACGAACAACTAAGTCCTTCAGGGGTACTTCTGATTTAAAAAATGCTCATGAAATACGTATGTGGAGTAACCAGGTTTTAACGTTGCAAATCTGCAACGCCTGCTTCCAGAGGGTTAAATAAGAAACTCTTTGGATGAGTGGCATTAAAAATTTTAGGATGGCTGTGTGATGGGAACTAGCACTCTGCTTAGCATATTGTCATCTATAGGTATCACTCACATTCCTCTTGCCTGGTTCACCTCCTACCTCTCTGGCCGCATGTCATATAAATCCAATATCTTTCCTGTCTCTGCTGGTGTGCCCCAGGGCTCTTTCCTGGGGCCCCTTCTTTTCATCACTTGTCCTCTCCCGCTAGGTTGCTTTTTTCGGAAACACAACATTCATTTTCATTGTTACGCAGATTACACCCAGCTCTGACTCTCAACCAAACCCTCAAACTCATTTCCACCCTCCTCCCTGACCCTCTGTCTCCAAGAAATCTATTCTTGGTTTATTTCCAGCCTCCTCAACCTGAACAGTTCTAAAACTGAAATCCTCATGGTAGGCGCATCTCACATTCTCTCCAAATCTAACAGTTTTCCCATCTCTATTGATAACTCAGCAGGTACTCCCTCTCCTCATGTTAAGAGCCTGGGTGTCATTCTCAAAAACACACTTTCTTTTCAATCTCACATCAGCGATATTACCCGGTCTGCTTACTTTCAGTCTCTGTCCATCACTTACTCCTCTTACCACTGCCATCCTTTTCCACAGTCTCGTCACATCCAGGATTGATTATTTCAACTCACTTCTCTTTGGTTCCCCAGCAAATCCCTACAAAAACTGCAGCTTTTTCAAAACGCTGATGAATGTGTCATTAGGACTCCATCATCTCATCACATCACCCCCATCCTGCAACAACTTCATTGGTTGCCCATTAAACAAAGAGTCAGTTTCAAAATTTTGCTCATCACTTTCGAAGCACCTCATAACCTGCCTCCATCCTACATATCAGCCCTCATTCACATCGCCACTCCCGTCTGCTCACTTCGATCCTCTTCTGCACATTTAAAAAATAAAATGTATTATTATTTTTATACAAATATTATGAGAATAATCAACAAGTAAAATTACCAACTTTTTCTGTAAGGAAGACAAAACACCAGAATGTTACATATTATTAAAATAAAATAAAATAAAATAAAATAAAATAAAATTAAATTAAATTAAATTAAATTAAATTAAATTAAATTAAATTAAATATGAAGGACATGTCATAAAACTCCACACCTGAAGATGGCGGTATTTTAAGATGGGCCGTGAGTCACGCGGGGAAAAAAACTCATGACGTTTACACACTGGGCCAATTAGCGCCGAGGTATTTTTCTGTGCAAATTTTAAATTTAGTTGACCAACTAACGAGGAGGTCGGAAATAAATAGTCTTCGTTTTTAAACTCGAAGCGCTGTTTACATTTTAGGAAAATATTATTTTATTTCACCGTGGTTGGCTACATTGGCGACATGAGACTGAGGTGAGTGGTTTACTGCCGTAGATATTTCATATAAAGCCTTCATTTTGAATCGGCTAACGTTAATTGTTAGCTTGCTAACACTGACGGGCTAACAGCTGTTTGCAGTAAGGATAATTGAATGATACGTATCACAGCTGACCTTATTGAGCTTAGTTTCCTTCTTCAAATAGGAAAAGCAAATGTTGGGCTGCTGTTGGATTATTTGTGTAACTTGATCACCTTGCTCCAGGG
The DNA here is from genome assembly GCF_043380555.1 of Nothobranchius furzeri. Taxonomy (NCBI): domain Eukaryota; kingdom Metazoa; phylum Chordata; class Actinopteri; order Cyprinodontiformes; family Nothobranchiidae; genus Nothobranchius; species Nothobranchius furzeri. The sequence continues at coordinate 64,592,432 of NC_091744.1, read as the reverse complement.
TTCTGTCTTGATCTCATTCCACAGCCACTTGTATTAGGTGCAAATATTTCACTATATGTTCACATAAGCATCCCCATGACTGCAGTCATTGTGCCACGTAGTTTTTGATTTCTGATCCAATCAGGAATTGCCATCACAGAGGGGTTGAAATGCCCCCACAGGGGTGTATTAGGCGATGTCAGCCATGTAAAGGCACTTCCGGAGACCTCCAGAGAGTCAGCAATTATTTTTTGTACCCTGTGCTTCTTCTCTGCTTTTTATACATAAACCAAGATATAATTGAATCACTGCCTCATCGTCTTTATTAACGAAGCACTGTAATGAAGTTAAAGGGATTTGCCATTATTGAAAGAAGCTCTGGAGCGTCAGCTGCCCTTTGGGGTAAGAGCCAGGAAGGTTAGGGCCAGTCGTGAACTGGATCACCGGCCAACAATACAATTTCCTTGTGGATTAGAAAAATGCTCAATTAGTGTTAAACCTGGTTTTTTGACGACATTTCAACTTTAATCATGCTTATAAGTTGTTGCTTTTTCCCAGTGAGGTTCACGCAGCAGAGTCTGTGGCCTACCTGAACAGGTCGCTGGCCAGGCTGCAGGATATTTGGGAGGAAATTGGGATTCCTGATGAACAGCGAGTTCAGAGGACAAATGCTGTTCATAAACACACCAAGGTGAGTCCCACGGCCACATGTTAGTTAATTAGTAAGGTTGTTCCTGAGTCCCTCAGATCTAATACGACAGCTCGTTTGGTTCTCTTTGCCTGCAGGGTTTACTGGACAAGATGATCGAGGAAGAGGAGAGCCTGCTGAATAAATTACTGAAGAGCATCAAGGCATGTCGCAAAGAGCTTGCGAACTTGTGCGACGAACTACAGCTGCCTCCATTTGAGGTAGATTTAAATGAATATGTTTTTGCCACAGGCTGTAGAGCCTCCAGTGGGTGATGGGATTTGAGTTGCATGTTTGTGAGGTATCATTCTCTCACTTTTTTCTCTAGTTAAGGACATTTTCTCAATTCCAACTGAAAGTTTTCTTTTGTTATAAAAGAAATTGCTGCAATTTAAGCTGCACATTATTCCGCTTGAAATAAGACAGTTCCTCACGTGACAAGTAGAGCTGAAACGATTCCTCGAGTACCTCGAATAATTCGAGTACAAAAAATCCTCGAGTCAAATTCTCTGCCTCGAGGATTCGTTTAATTCATATTTAATTAATTTATGGCTTTGCAATCGCCCGGGGTCATGTTTCACCCGGACCGAAATAAGTGACGCACATGCCCACTGGACTGAATGCACACGCGAGTAGCGAATATAACTTAACTTTCTCTTAAGCCATGGCGGACAACTTTAACCCCGGTGGAGTGCGAAAAAGACAGAAAATGTCAAAGTTGTGGAACCATTTTTCACGTCGTAAGGTGGAAAACGTAGTCCAGTTTAAATACAGTAAAATGGATTTAGCCTAGCACAACACCACATCCTCCATGCTGCAGCACCTGTAAATGTCACTTCTGCAAGCGGACTCGGAGCCTCTACAAGATAATGCTTTTTAGCCTGTTTTTCTATATTTTCTGCGGACTCTGCGACTTTTTCGTTTGTAGCGCTCAGTTTCAGCTCACACCGTACATCTGGTAGCAACACGTCGGGCTTAAAATGTGCTAAAAATAGCAGTTTTTACACAACACGTCGGACTTTTTACTGTGTTATTGATGTCTGTTGTCCCTCGGGGTTTCTGCAGGAGGACACGGGTATTTATGAGTGGCGGAGGAAAACGAAAGAAAGTAAATACATGTTTTGTGATCAGTATAATTTGACAAAACCACAGCAAACATGCTTTTGGCAATCCTTGTTAGTGTGAGAAAAAAAGTGTGGAAATTAAAACGGACGTGTGTTAATAGGGAAACAGCCGGCGAGCTGTTTGCGCCGTGAGCGGTTCTGGTTCTGTTTGGGCCGCAGCCGCTCGCAGCGTTATCCTCCTAGTTTTTGTCTGACTTGCAGGCTAGCAGATTCTCGCACGAGGGGAAAATCGGCTCAGGTTTACTTATTTTTTGCACAGGCATTTGTTTACTGTGAAGTAAAGTTGAAGTGCTGAAGTAATGCAAACTAATTTTGAATAAAACTTGAATAACTGGCAATTGCTTGCTCATTTTAAGAGGTCTTTCATAATTATAACATGCTATTTGATATCAAATCAAATCACTTTTATTGTCACGTCACATGTGCAGGTACACTGGTACAGTACATGCGAGTGAAATTCTTGTGTGCGAGTTTCACAGCAATAGTTGTGCAAAAATACAGTAATGTAAAAACAAGTAAAATATAAAAATGGCTAATCTAAGTATACAAATGAATAAAGTAAACAATAAGATAAGAGATATAAAATGTACAGAGGTTGGCATGTGCAAAACAGTGGCATTAATGTACAGTATGGAGCGTGTAATGTTGGAACTTGGTGGAGCTGGCGACGAGGCAGCCATACTCGGCGCCATCTTGGCTCATCAATATATGATATAAAGGTTTACAAACACAAAAGGGTAATTTATTAGAGTACTCGATTAATCGAAAAAAAGATTCGATAGAGTACTCGATTACAAAAATATTCGATAGCTGCAGCCCTAGTGACAAGATAAAAATGATGTAACGGGAGTTGCTTTTGTTTGGACCTGTGATTGTCATGCCTCAGATGACTGGGGACCTTCACCTTCCTGCCTTCATTTGCATAAACGCTTGGGAATGCTATTTTATGTTGTGAACGCAAAACAAATCTGTTTATAAATTCTTGAAGTGAGCCAAGCAGACAAAAACTGCACTGAACTTTAGAGCCACAAGCTGTTTGAATGATTAAATATATCCAGACACATGCCGTCATGTATTTGGGGAAATGTGTGATGGCCTGAAAATACATTAATGGGATACATAAGATGTTTTCTTATCAAAAGCAAATGACTGGTTTCTGTTATTGACTGTTTATTGACTGTTTAGTATTCTGTGCAGGAAGAGGAAGGCTGCAGCACTCTGCAAACAGAGAAGAACAATCGGACCCGTCTGGAGGCGCTGAAGAAGCAGAAGAAACAGAGGATGGAAGAGCTTAAAGGCCTCGTCGCTAAAGACCGTGAGCTGTGTAATGTCATGTGCACCTCCCCCTTTAGTATCGACCAGAGTGCCGTCCCATCGATGCAACAGCTAGAGGCCTATCGCACCTATCTCGCCGATCTCACCAAAGAGAAGGTTTGCCCTTTTTCTCAGTTATTCACTAGTTTTTTATGGGGGGGGTTATAATATTTTAATCTTTACAGGAGTGTCGTCTTGAAGAATTTGTGACCATCAGAAAGGAGGTCATTGCTTGTATGGAGGATTTGGAACAGCATCCGGAGACCAGTTTTGAAATGGATGTGGTCTGTGAGGATGTGGATGCGTTTTGCCTCTCCAACGACAACATCGCGGCTCTGAAACTTGTTCTCAGTCAGGTCAGTGTCTTCATCTCTTTATTTTGTCACTGAGCAACATGAAACCAGTTGTATAATTTTGTTTCTTCCAGTTGCACGAGCGCAAGGCCGAGAATGAGCTCGTCTGCGCTGGTTTCCGGACAAAGATCCAGGAATTGTGGCAGAGGCTTCAGATTCCTCAGGAGGAGAGGGAAGCTCTCTCTGAACACATGGTCAACTCGAAGAAGAAAAACATTGAAGCTGTAAGAAGTCCACCTGAGGTTGTTTCAGGAAATACATCTACATTTTAACAGCTTTCTTCTGTTTCCAGCTCCAGTCAGAGATCCAGCGCTTAGAAGCGCTGAAAATCCAAAGCATGCAAAGAATCATCAAGGTCATCAGGGAGGAACTCGCTCTTCTGTGGAAGAAATGTTTCTACAGCCTTGAACAGCAGGAGGCTTTTCTTCCATATCATGATGGTAAATTCTTAAAGTTCACGTTTGACACCTGTACAAGCTGCAGACTTCACCAGGAGGACCACAAGTTCAGTGTTTCTTCTCTTGATAGATGATTTCACCGAGGAGCTTCTCAGCAGACATGAGGAGGAGGTCAGACGCTTGCAGAGGTACTACGAGCAACATAAGCAACTCTTTGAAGGAGTCTCAAAATGGCAGAACAGCTGGACCTTGTACCTGGAGCTTGATGTGAGCACACCAGTCTAAAACATGCTGAGAATCATTCTATGTGTGTGTGTTTGTTAATAAGTGTGTTTTAAAATATTAGAAAAAGAATAGCGATCCATCAAGGTTCAACAACAGAGGGGGGAACCTTTTAAAAGAAGAAAGGCAAAGAACCGACCTGCAGAAAAGTCTGCCTAAGGTGGGGTTACGTTAAGGTCAATTCTCTTCAGGTAAATGGAAAAGAAAAGTGCTTCTTTACGGCTTTAATTCTAATATATGTTGGATTGTTGTGTTAAACGTTTGAGTCAGGTGGAGAAGATTCTGAAGGCTCAGATTGAGGCCTGGGAAGAAGAGCATGGCAAAGAATTCCTGGTGGGTGGCCAGAGGTTTCTGGAATATGTGCATCAGCAGTGGGAGAAGCACCATGAGGAGAAGGAGAAGGAAAAACTTGAAAGAGTAGGTTACTGTTTTTTTTTATTATCATTTTCAAAGAAAATAAATCCATATTTGTTTTCAGAACATTATTAACCATTTGATTTTCATTAAATAGCAACTAAAGAAAAGTATACAAACGAAAGAGGAGATGCTGTTCGGGGCAACGGCGAGGACTCCATCTAAACGCCAGATGCCAGGAACTCCAGTAGCTGCAAAACTGAGAAAGGTAGGGAGTCCTCTGCAGGTTGTTCATGACACTGACTCAGTTTACCTGTGAGCGTAAAATTTACCCACGTTTTTTCTTGTATTTAGTTAAATGGCACCTCAACCATCTCTACTCCGAACAGCTTCCTTAGTCCCAGCCTCAGTGGAGCCATGTGCCAGTCCTTAATGCGGAAACCACCTTTGTCTGCCAGCAAGGTACACTCCATCATTTTTATGTTTACTTTAGTTCGTCTTCTTTATGTAGTGCTCATAATATCCCCTTTGAAACATCTCCTGTAATCCTCATATCCATAGCAGATGTCTATATATACAGTGGGGCAAAAAGGTATTTAGCCAGCCACCGATTGTGCAAGTTCTCCCACTTAAAATGATGACAGCGGTCAGTAATTTTCATCATAGGTACACTTCAACTGTGAGAGACAGAATGTGGAAAAAAAAATCCATGAATTCACATGGCAGGATTTTTAAAGAATTTACCGTAAATCCTTTAATACAGGCCCGGGCCTGTATTTGACTCAAGCTCATCAAGCTCCAGGCCTTTATTGGAAGGAGGGTCAGTATTAGAGGCAGGCCTCTATTTATTTGAGCAAAATGAACTAATGGTTCGCTGGAGTTTTTGACAATTAATATTGCTCCCACATTTTCAAAGTTAAACACATTTCTTTTAACAACGGTAGTTTCTGCTTCAGCCATCTCCCCCCTCCCCCTGCGCAGCAGCCGCAAACTCACTGATGCACCTGCAGCCTCTCAGAGTTCCTGCTGCTCTAAACATTAAAATAATTATTTCATTTTCTGTTCTTCACTTCTGATTACCTTCAATGGTGTCTGTTTGTTGCAACCACCAGGTACAAAAACTAACTTGTTTTTATTTGACTATTTTTCTGTCCTGTCTGTTTATTATCTTCCTGCATCTCCTCTCAATCCTAAAGAGAAACTGCTACCTGGGTTCATATTCACCTTATGAGTTACCTTTGAACTGCAGTTCTAAAAGATCTACCGACCGCAAAAACAGCGGAGTGCTCGCTGCTTGCCAGCCGCATCAGTGATCAGTGCGTCACCGGATGACAAGTTGATGCGCCCCGCTCCACAGCGAAATGCATCAGGCGCAAATAAAAGACAGAAAACATCAAAGGAAATGTACCAACATGAACGATCGCGTGCTAAATAATTTGGCAACACCTGATTGTTACTGTGGCCGTGCTCAGGAGGCAGATTACCGACCGCAAAAACAGCGGAGTGCTCGCTGCTTGCCGGCCGCATCAGTGATCAGTGCGTCGGAGGACAAGGTGATGTGCCCCGCTCCACAGCAGCGAAACACATCAGGCGCAAATAAAAGACAGAAAACATCAAAGGAAATGAACCGACAAACGATTGCGTGTTAAATAATTTGGCAACACCTGATTGTTACTGTGGCCGGGCTCAGGAGGCAGATCCGACCGCAAAAACAGCGGAGATAAAAGACAGAAAACATTAAAGGAAATGAACCGACATGAACGATCGCGTGTCAGTACCGACGCTCTGGCAGAGCGCGTTGCCCCCCCCAGCGCAGGAGCTTGTCACCTGCTGACAGCAGACTGCTGTCTTTTCCGAGGGCTGCATCTTGCCGGTCATTATCACATGACAGCGACTAGTCGACGACAGGCATAAAAAGTCACTATAGTGAAGTCGACTAGTTCATACAACCCCTGCTACTGCTCCCCAGAGTGTTCTGCAGCATAATCAGCACGTTCTCTTTGAACTTGATATCAAATTTTCACCTCCTCTTCGTCTCTGCACAGTTAAAGTTACCCTCGCGGTCTATCACTGGCAAATCAAAAGTGAGACGATGACACAACCGCCCCCCCGTACTTGCTTGTTACCACATTCCACCCGGCCACAATAAGAGACCGGCCATTATTCACCTCCGCTGACTCCGACACCGGCCAAAATTGGAGACCCGACCTTTAATTGAATACCGGCCTGTATTAGAGGATTTACGGTATTTGTAAATCAGGGTGGAAAATAAGTATTTGGTCAATAACAAAAATTCAACTCAACACTTCGTAACATAACCTTTGTTGGCAATAACAGAGGTCAAACGATTACTATAGGTCTTTACCAGGCTTGCATACACAGTAGCTGGTATTTTGGCCCATTCCTCCATGCAGATCTTCTCGAGAGCAATGATGTTTTGGGGCTGCGCAACACGGACTTTCAACTCCCTCGACAGATTTTCTATGGGGGTGAGTTCTGGAGACTGGCTAGGCCACTCCAGGACTTTCAAATGCTTCTTACGGAGCCACTCCAGGGTGTCCGCGGGGTTTTAAAAAGTATTAAAAAGTGATAAATAAAAATAGTCAAATTTAAGGCCATTAAAAGTGTTAAATTTGGTCTCAGAGGTATTATTTTTTCCAAGTTAGGTATTATTTTTTTTCAGACTAGCAGGTGTCGTATTCTGAACATCGACAGAGAAATATATTCCGAATGAAATGTTTTGAACGATTATAAAAATAAAACAAGCCGATTATTTGCTCCTCCCACTTGAGCTGCCCTGAGTTACAAATGAAGCGCTCCGTTGCCAACTTAGCGACTTTGACGCTATTTCCAACAGCTTTTCAGACCCCCTTCTTGACTTTTTAAATCTTAAAAGTACCTAGCGAACACCTCAGAAACATCTCTGGTAACCCTTAGCTACTTTCTGGATAACTATCGTCGACATTTCCTGCTGCAGGTTAGCTAAACACTCCGCCTGCGCTCCGGACCGTTCTTCAGGACATTAGGAAAGGGAATTATGTAGTGATGTGTCAGTCGCTAAAGAAACGGCTCTCGGAGCCGGCTCCCTGTTGGAGTAACCAGAGTGAGTGACGCACACCGTACCTGCGGGCTCCTGAGCCACTAAAAACGGCTAAGTGTGCGCGTGCGGCGCGCTAAACACACATGCAGTTTGCCCCGATTGCTGTGAGACCGGGTTGGGGGGTGGGGGGTGCAGCTGTGGTTGGGACAATTATTACATTAACTGATGGACTTGTAAATAAATAGTTTATAAATAAGGTAGAAATAAGTTCCTCACGCTGATAACTAATAACTAATCTCTCTGAGGACACGGTGCTAGTGCACTCTCCTACAGCACCTTGACATGACTCAATAAATGTTATGCAACATTTTGTGAACATTAATTTATTTGCATTTATTTGTTATAAATGCCACTGTATAATTCTTGCTGTCAGTATTTGCAAGATATTGGTATTTGGGTCTGTACGGGTTAGACTTAAATGAGTTAAACCAAGGTCTATAGCCCTTGGGTCATAAACTATGAGCTATAAGTATATTGGTCTTTTTATACTGGGAATCAGGAGTTCTTTTAGTGATCATCTTGTTTCTTGTTTATTTTTGCCCTGATTGTGCCCTGAGCAGTTTTATGACTGAATAAAAATAAATTAAAAAAATCTACATAAATTGAATAATCGTCTTAAATAATCGAGATCTCAATTTCAGTCACAATAATCGTGATTATTGTTTTTGCCATAATTGAGCAGCCCTACTTTAGCATATCCGGTCACATTATGATGACGTCATATTCAGCGGTCGTTCTGCATCATTTCAGGCCCCGTGGTCAACTGTCTGAACCGCTGAAAAGAAGTGCCTGGCATATTTTCTAAGTAAAATAAATATGCGCAATACGTTGTCAACATCAGTGAGTCTCTAAGTCTATGCTTTTTGTATGTTATATATGTTAAAATATGTGTAAATAGGTCGCTGATTAACACTTGCAATTTAGTGTTGTGATGGTTTTAAAAAAATTCTGAAGGTAGTAAAAAAAAGTATTAAAAAGTAGTAAATTTTACTTAAGGATTGCTGTATATACCCTGCACTCCTTTGTTGCCCGGGCGGTGTGTTTGGGATCATTGTCGTGTTGGAAGACCCAGCCACGTTTCATCTTCAAAGCTCTCACTGATGGAAGGAGGTTTTGGCTCAGAATCTCACGATACATGGCCCCATTCATTCTGTCCTTCACACGGATCAGTCGTCCTGTCCCCTTAGCAGAAAAACAGCCCCAAAGCATGATGTTCCCACCCCCATGCTTCACAGTAGGTATGGTGTTCTTGGGATGCAACTCAGTATTCTTCTTCCTCCAAACACGACGAATTGAGTTTATACCAAAAAGTTCTACTTTGGTTTCATCTGACCACATGACCTTCTCCCAATCCTCTGCTGTATCATCCATGTGCTCTCTGGCAAACTTCAGACGGGCCTGGACATGCACTGGCTTCAGCAGCGGAACACGTCTGGCACTGCAGGATTTGATTCCCTGCCGTTGTAGTGTGTTACTGATGGTGACCTTTGTTACTGTGGTCCCAGCTCTCTGCAGGTCATTCACCAGGTCCCCCCGTGTGGTTCTGGGATTCTTGCTCACCGTTCTCATGATCATTTTGACCCCACGGGATGAGATCTTGCGTGGAGCCCCAGATCGAGGGAGATTATCAGTGGTCTTGTATGTCTTCCATTTTCTGATAATTGCTCCCACAGTTGATTTTTTCACACCAAGCTGCTTGCCTATTGTAGATTCACTCTTCCCAGTCTGGTGCAGGTCTACAATTCTTTTCCTGGTGTCCTTCGAAAGCTCTTTGGTCTTGGCCATAGTGGAGTTTGGAGTCTGACTGTTTGAGGCTGTGGACAGGTGTCTTTTATACAGATAATGAGTTCAGACAGGTGCCATTAATACAGGTAACGAGTGGAGGACAGAAAAGCTTCTTAAAGAAGTTGTAACAGGTCTGTGAGAGCCAGAGATTTTCCTTGTTTGAAGTGACCAAATACTTATTTTCCACCCTGATTTACAAATAAATTCTTTAAAAATCCTGCCATGTGAATTCATGGATTTTTTTCACATTCTGTCTCTCACAGTTGAAGTGTACCTATGATGAAAATTACTGACCTCTGTCATCATTTTAAGTGGGAGAACTTGCACAATCGGTGGCTGACTAAATACTTTTTTGCTCCACTGTACCTTAATAAGGGTTAACCGTGTGTTGTGTTTGATCATAATTCTTATGTTGGTTGTGATGAGACCCAAATAAACACTGTAACTGTGTCCTTGCAGGGTCTTGGACTGCGAACACCAGGACGTGGAAAGATGCCCCGCATGTTGGAGCGAAACAAGGAGAACATCTGCCATGTGAGCAGAAATCCTCCCTGTGACACACCAAAGCTTCAGGAACCCCCCAATCAAACATTTAACTCCATCGCTGGCTCCTACTCGGAGTTTACGGTAAATTAGGTTTTATTTACATCGGTGTCTTAAAGGGAGCCAAAAGAATGAATATTTACAGATTATTTTAGACCAATTTTAAACACATTCATAAAGATCAAAGTTCCTCTTGAGTCATTTCAAAATAAAAAATAAAAACTTCATGAATCTGAATTTTAAAAACTTAAGTAATTATGAAAAGAACTAGAGGCCGACCGATATATCGGGCTAATATATTAATTTTTTTTCTATATCGGCTGAAATTATTTTTAAAAGCAGACATTTAAAAAAAAATTAAATCGGGCACCTGTGTAGACAACTGCAGCTGTCGGTACAAGATCGGCTCGGGGTCCTTCGACTGCCGATGACGTCAAAGTACGGCAAACCCACTCGGTCAAAATGCACTACACATCTATACTGTTGGAAAGAATTTAGCAGTTTCATTATTAAAATAATGTTAAGACGTACGTTTGTGTTTATAATGGTATTTGTAAAATAAAACACTATTTTATTCATAATGTTGAACTCCTCTTTGAGCACATCCCTTGAAGGATCATAGGTATTAGCAACACCTGTGAAATTGTATTTGCAGGAAAGAAGTGTGTCCCTTTTATTGAAGTATTTTGTGTTTAGAGTTTGTGACGTCTTGTCCATGCGTAGTTCAGTTACGCTCATAGCTGCTAGCCAAAACTCTGGAGTTAAAAGTTTTCTGGCTTTACTAAAATACCTGTCTGTACTTATTTGATTGATGGTAGTTTTACTTTCTGTTAGACTCCAAATGTAATCATTCAGCACGTTTCTAATTCATAATTTGTAAGAATGTAATCAGTGATATTAGCATTAGCATTCCTATGGGTTTTTCCACGAATATCAGCATTGCGCTAACCACTCGCTGCCAAATTGCAGCCTTTGCGATTAGAAAATCTCCTTTTGTCACATCGCAATTTAATTGCACATGCAGTTAATCGTTCAGCCCTAATATACATGCAGCTCAATGCTAAAAGTGAATTTTCAAAGAGGTAATGATGGATTTCTTTGTAAAAGTTGTCCATCTTTCCAACAGAAAGATTTGCCTGGACCTACGTAATTCCGTAAGGTTCATGTTCAGCCAATCAACTACTTTGACGTCATCGGCAATCGACGGACCCCGAGCCGATCTTGCACCCGAGCAGATCTTGTACCGACACCGCCACTACTAGACTGAAGAAAAGATCGGCCTTAATAATCTTCTTTAGATGTCGTCCATCGGCAACAGAATTCTTTCAAATCGGAATCGGCTTTTAAAAAACCTGTATCGGTCGGCATCTAAAATGAACATTTTCTCTATGACACTGAACTGAACAAACTACAAATAAATATATTAGCATTAGAGATTACTCCAAAAACGTAGTATTAAGTGATAGAATAAGTACTAGGAAAGCTGATTATCCAGTTAATGAAATGTGAATTTGTCGTTGCAGAGAGACCTCACCAAAGCCTCCAAATCTCATGTCCCATCTGGCCTGTTGAACTCCACCGTCGACTTTAAGTGACGTTAAAAAGCATCAGGAGTTGTGGACAAGAGAACTTGTAAACAAAATGTTATGAGGTTTTTTTTTTTTTTTTTTTTGTCCTGTTTGAAAAATGCTTTCTTTCAGGGGTTCTGTTTGGTGTGTGTGTGTGTGTGTGTATATTTCTATGGTTTTAAATATTTTACTGCTTCTTTATTTACTTTTAGATCTTTTTCACCTGATGCATTTTATCTGTGGTTCCACTTTATTATAGTAGCTCCATGGCTTTCCCTTTGAACCTGAAATGAAAGCTGCGTTTTTAGTCACATTGAGAATAAAGCTTTTTAAATAACTGGTGATCAGATTGTTTATACTCCAGTGGGTTGTATTCATGCTGCTGATGGCGTCTCTAAGCCATTCGGGTCATGAGTTCTTCTAGAGCCCTCTCACGGTGATTTTCATGAACAAGCAGCACTTCTTTGATTGCACTTTGCTGGAAGCCCATCTCGTTAAACTGGGCTAACAGGTGCAGGAACTCGGCAGCCTGAAACACAAATATAAATGTTACTTGTGTGCATACAGTTTAGATGCATAGCTGCTTTTTAAAATCTAAACTGTTAGAAACGTTGGGATCACCTTGCTCTCACAGTTCTGAAACATTTCCAACGCCTCTTCCACCTGTGCTTCATCATAACCCAGCTGACAGAGATGCTCACTAGAAACCAGGTAATTTAGGATCTAATAACGGGGAGGGAAATTGTTTATGGACCAGTTTTCCAAAGTGTAAATGGCATCTTTCTCATGCATTAGGTTATCAAGTGATGAGAGCCCTACCTTCTCTGGGCTCCGATATCCTGTTTTCTGCAGCGCCAGAATAGCTGTGCGTAACGGGTATCCCCTCTCTGTGATGGTTTCAAGTATCTCCCGCTCCTCCTGGCTGAGAGCTGTCAGAAGTTCTGCTGCAGAGTCGAGCAAAACCCCGTTGGAGGTGCTGGCTGTCAGGACCTGATCAGGGAAAAATGATTCATGTTGGAGTAGTAGAAAGAAAACTCCTCAGTGGTCTATATTACTTCATTCATAAAATTACATTTTTTCTGCGGTTTTTGACCACAGGTCCTGCAGAGGAGGGTCTCTGTTGCTGGAGTTTGGATGATCTGGCAGGAGGTGTGTTTTGGGAGTGTTTTCTACTCTGGGAACTCTGCCTCTTGCTGTTTTTCTGTCCCTGACAGAGAGAGCTGTGCTGTCCCAGGGCCCGCAGAGGCAGCCTGCAGTCTGGGAAAGATGGAGTACCCCTGTGACCCTGGATGATCTGGGGTGTATCGGGTTTAGCTCTGTGTGAGGGGTAGCCCAGGTGCACGTCCTTGACTCTGGACACCAGGTCTCTGGGTGCAGCACTGTGGGGTCGCTCTCTGCTGTTGACGCGATGAAGAACACCTTCAGCAGTGGTTCCATCGTCTTCATCAGAATCGGTTATGAGAAACTTGACGGTGCGATGGCGCAGCCAGAGAATGTCTGCAGAGCTCAGACTGTGGCTGCGAGCCCGAGGCCTGGGGACCCACAGATCACTGTCCCTGAGGCTGAACTTGTGAGCCCTCTGGGGGCTGCTGGGCATCAGCCAGATGGGAGGACAGGATGGAGAGACTGGCCACTGACCGGTTAAAATCCATTGCTCCAGGCTGAATCCATACTGCAAAAAAACATTTGCTTTAAGAAACAAAACATCCTGGAATGCATCAAATGTGTTTAAGGACCACTGATAAACACCTGGGTAGCTTCAAAGCCAAATAAAGAAATTGTGAGGCAGTAAACAGATCAGCAATGTCTGTATTCTACAGCAGCTAGAAAGACATTCATCTAAATGTATAACTTCCGTTTCTTGCAGAATCTGATGGCAGTCTGGAGCAGTAATCTCTGGAGGACTCAAAAGCTGCACTTCAACCCCCAACAAACCCATGGGGGTCTGAAAAGGGACGTCCTCTAAAATGTTGATCACAGCACCAACAAATAACCTGCATTCGAAAAATCAACAAAAAGTCAGGTGTTTCTCGTTACAGGCCGTGCTTTTGTTGCAAATGTCTCACCTGTCTGGATCCACAGCCGCCTCAGTCGTCAGGGGATGCTGGGAGTGAATCAGACAATCAGTGTACGTGATAAAGCTGATTACTAAGCCTCTGACATCAGCTGAGGGTTTGTTTACCTCAGAGGCCTGGTCAGATCTGCCATACAGAGATTCATAATAACGCCCTGTGTGTATATTTACTATTAAAGTATGTTTAAATGCTTATATCCAGTGAAAAAGACCCAACGGTGCTGCAAATTGTATTCTAAATCAGTGTTCTGTCTGTATGAGTTTCCATTGAAGTCCCATGTGTTCACACAGGAGGATTATGGAAATGCTGATGTATCAGTTCTCCAAGCACTTATTCTATCACTCTATCTATTGTATTTTTATACAAATATTACGAGGATAAACAATAAGTAAAATAACCAACTTTTTTTCTGTAAGGAAGACAAAACACCAGAATGTTACATATTATTAAAATAAAATGAAATAAAATATGAAGGGCATGTCATAAAACTCCACACCTGAAGATGGCGGTATGGTCGTGAGTCACGCGGGGAAAAAACTCATGACGTTTACACACTGGGCCAATTAGCGCCGAGGTATTTTTCCGTGCAAATTTTAAATTTAGTTGACCAACTAACGAGGAGGTCGGAAATAAATAGTCTTCGTTTTTAAACTCGAAGCGCTGTTTACATTTGAGAAAAAGATTTTATTTCACCGTGGTTGGCTACATTGGTGACATGAGACTGAGGTGAGTGGTTTACTGCCGTAGATATTTCATATAAAGCCTTCATTTTGAATCGGTTGACGTTGATTGTTAGCTTGCTAACACTGACGGGCTAACAGCTGTTTGCAGTAAGGATAATTAAATGATACGTATCACAGTTGACATTATTGAGCTTAGTTTCCTTCTTCAAATAGGAAAAGCAAATGTTGGGCTGCTGTTGGATTATTTGTGTATTAACTTGATCATCTTGCTCCAGGGTTCTGTCTTGATCTCATTCCACAGCCACTTGTATTAGGCGCAAATATTTCACTATCTGTTCACTTAAGCATCCCCATGACTGCAGTCATTGTGCCACGTAGTTTTTGATTTCTGATCCAATCAGGAATTGCCACAGAGGGGTTGAAATGCCCCCACAGGGGTATATTAGGCGATGTCAGCCATGTAAAGGCACTTCTGGAGACCTCCAGAGAGTCAGCAATTATTTTTGTACCCTGTGCTTCTTCTCTGCTTTTTATACATGAACCAAGATAAAATTGAATCACTGCCTCATCGTCTTTATTAACGAAGCTCTGTGATGCTTCTCAGTGTTAAACCTGGTTTTTCGACTTGACATTTCAACTTTAATCATGCTTATAAGTTGTTGCTTTTTCCCAGTGAGGTTCACGCAGCAGAGTCTGTGGCCTACCTGAACAGGTCGCTGGCCAGGCTGCAGGATATTTGGGAAGAAATTGGGATTCCTGATGAACAGCGAGTTCAGAGGACAAATGCTGTTCATAAACACACCAAGGTGAGTCCCACGGCCACATGTTAGTTGATTACTAAGGTTGTTCCTGAGTCCCTCAGATCTAATACGACAGCTCGTTTGGTTCTCTTTGCCTGCAGAGTTTACTGGACAAGATTATCGAGGAAGAAAAGAGCCTGAAGAATAAATTACTGAAGAGCATCGAGGCATGTCGCAAAGAGCTTGCGAACTTGTGCGACGAACTACAGCTGCCTCCATTTGAGGTAGATTTAAATGAATATGTTTTTGCCACAGGCTGTAGAGCCTCCAGTGGGTGATGGGATTTGAGTTGCATGTTTGTGAGGTATCATTCTCTCACTTTTTTCTCTAGTTAAGGACATTTTCTCAATTCCAACTGAAAGTTTTCTTTTGTTATAAAAGAAATTGCTGCAATTTAAGCTGCACATTATTCCGCTTGAAATAAGACAGTTCCTCACGTGACAAGATAAAAATGATGTAACGGGAGTTGCTTTTGTTTGGACCTGTGATTGTCATGCCTCAGATGACTGGGGACCTTCACCTTCCTGCCTTCATTTGCATAAACGCTTGGGAATGCTATTTTATGTTGTGAACATAAAACAAATCTGTTTATAAATTCTTGAAGTGAGCCAAGCAGACAAACACTGCACTGAACTTTAGAGCCACAAGCTGTTTGAATGATTAAATATATCCAGACACATGCCGTCATGTATTTGGGGAAATGTGTGATGGCCTGAAAATACATTAATGGGATACATAAGATGTTTTCTTATCAAAAGCAAATGACTGGTTTCTGTTATTGACTGTTTAGTATTCTGTGCAGGAAGAGGAAGGCTGCAGCACTCTGCAAACAGAGAAGAACAATCGGACCCGTCTGGAGGCGCTGAAGAAGCAGAAGAAACAGAGGATGGAAGAGCTTAAAGGCCTCGTCGCTAAAGACCGTGAGCTGTGTAATGTCATGTGCACCTCCCCCTTTAGTATCGACCAGAGTGCCGTCCCATCGATGCAACAGCTAGAGGCCTATCGCACCTATCTCGCCAATCTCACCAAAGAGAAGGTTTGCCCTTTTTCTCAGTTATTCACTCTAGTTTTTTATGGGGGGGTTATAATATTTTAATCTTTACAGGAGTGTCGTCTTGAAGAATTTGTGACCATCAGAAAGGAGGTCATTGCTTGTATGGAGGATTTGGAACAGCATCCGGAGACCAGTTTTGAAATGGATGTGGTCTGTGAGGATGTGGATGCGTTTTGCCTCTCCAACGACAACATCGCGGCTCTGAAACTTGTTCTCAGTCAGGTCAGTGTCTTCATCTCTTTATTTTGTCACTGAGCAACATGAAACCAGTTGTATAATTTTGTTTCTTCCAGTTGCACGAGCGCAAGGCCGAGAATGAGCTCGTCTGCGCTGGTTTCCGGACAAAGATCCAGGAATTGTGGCAGAGGCTTCAGATTCCTCAGGAGGAGAGGGAAGCTCTCTCTGAACACATGGTCAACTCGAAGAAGAAAAACATTGAAGCTGTAAGAAGTCCACCTGAGGTTGTTTCAGGAAATACATCTACATTTTAACAGCTTTCTTCTGTTTCCAGCTCCAGTCAGAGATCCAGCGCTTAGAAGTGCTGAAAATCCAAAGCATGCAAAGAATCATCAAGGTCATCAGGGAGGAACTCGCTCTTCTGTGGAAGAAATGTTTCTACAGCCTTGAACAGCAGGAGGCTTTTCTTCCATATCATGATGGTAAATTCTTAAAGTTCACGTTTGACACCTGTACAAGCTGCAGACTTCACCAGGAGGACCACAAGTTCAGTGTTTCTTCTCTTGATAGATGATTTCACCGAGGAGCTTCTCAGCAGACATGAGGAGGAGGTCAGACGCTTGCAGAGGTACTACGAGCAACATAAGCAACTCTTTGAAGGAGTCTCAAAATGGCAGAACAGCTGGACCTTGTACCTGGAGCTTGATGTGAGCACACCAGTCTAAAACATGCTGAGAATCATTCTATGTGTGTGTGTTTGTTAATAAGTGTGTTTTAAAATATTAGAAAAAGAATAGCGATCCATCAAGGTTCAACAACAGAGGGGGGAACCTTTTAAAAGAAGAAAGGCAAAGAACCGACCTGCAGAAAAGTCTGCCTAAGGTGGGGTTACGTTAAGGTCGATTCTCTTCAGGTAAATGGAAAAGAAAAGTGCTTCTTTACGGCTTTAATTCTAATATATGTTGGATTGTTGTGTTAAACGTTTGAGTCAGGTGGAGAAGATTCTGAAGGCTCAGATTGAGGCCTGGGAAGAAGAGCATGGCAAAGAATTCCTGGTGGGTGGCCAGAGGTTTCTGGAATATGTGCATCAGCAGTGGGAGAAGCACCATGAGGAGAAGGAGAAGGAAAAACTTGAAAGAGTAGGTTACTGTTTTTTTTTATTATTATTTTCAAAGAAAATAAATCCATATTTGTTTTCAGAACATTATTAACCATTTGATTTTCATTAAATAGCAACTAAAGAAAAGTATACAAACGAAAGAGGAGATGCTGTTCGGGGCAACGGCGAGGACTCCATCTAAACGCCAGATGCCAGGAACTCCAGTAGCTGCAAAACTGAGAAAGGTAGGGAGTCCTCTGCAGGTTGTTCATGACACTGACTCAGTTTACCTGTGAGCGTAAAATTTACCCACGTTTTTTCTTGTATTTAGTTAAATGGCACCTCAACCATCTCTACTCCGAACAGCCTCCTTAGTCCCAGCCTCAGTGGAGCCATGTGCCAGTCCTTAATGCAGAAACCACCTTTGTCTGCCAACAAGGTACACTCCATCATTTTTATGTTTACTTTAGTTCGTCTTCTTTATGTAGTGCTCATAATATCCCCTTTGAAACATCTCCTGTAATCCTCATATCCATAGCAGATGTCTATATATACCTTAATAAGGGTTAACCGTGTGTTTGGTGTGATCATAATTCTTATGATGGTTGTGATGAGACCCAAATAAACACTGTAACTGTGTCCTTGCAGGGTCTTGGACTGCGAACACCAGGACGTGGAAAGATGCCCCTCATGTTGGAGCAAAACAAGGAGAACATCTGCCATGTGAGCAGAAATCCTCCCTGTGACGCACCAAAGCTTCAGGAACCCCCCAATCAAACATTTAACTCCATCGCTGGCTCCTACTCTGAGTTTACGGTAAATTAGGTTTTATTTACATCGGTGTCTTAAAGGGAGCCAAAAGAATGAATATTTACAGATTATTTTATACCAATTTTAAACACATTCATAAAGATCAAAGTTCCTCTTGAGTCATTTCAAAATAAAGAAATAATAAAAACTTCATGAATCTGAATTTTAAAAACTTAAGTAATTATGAAAAGAACTAGAGGCCGACCGATATATCGGGCTGATCTATTAATTTTCTTTTTCTATATCGGTTGAAATTATTTTTAAAAGCAGACATTAAAAAAATATATTTTAAATCGGGCACCTGTGTAGACAATTGCCGCCACTACTAGACTGAAGAAAAGATCGGCCTTAATAATCTGCTTTAGATGTCGTCCATCGGCAACAAAATTCTTTAAAATCGGAATCGGCTTTAAAAAAAACCTGTATCGGTCGGCATCTAAAATGAACATTTTCTCTATGACACTGAACTGAACAAATAAATATATTAGCATTAGAGATTACTCCAAAAACGTAGTATTAAGTGATAGAATAAGTACTAGGAAAGCTGATTATCCGGTTAATGAAATATGAATTTGTCGTTGCAGAGAGACCTCACCAAAGCCTCCAAATCTCATGTCCCATCTGGCCTGTTGAACTCCACCGTCGACTTTAAGTGACGTTAAAAAGCATCAGGAGTTGTGGACAAGAGAACTTGTAAACAGAATGTTGAGGTTTTTTTTTTTCCCCCTGTTTGAAAAATGCTTTCTTTCAGGGGTTCTGTTCGGTGTGTGTGTGTGTGTGTGTGTATTTCTATGGTTTTAAATATTTTACTGCTGCTTTATTTACTTTTAGATCTTTTTCACCTGATGCATTTTATCTGTGGTTCCACTTTATTATAGTAGCTCCATGGCTTTCCCTTTGAACCTGAAATGAAAGCTGCGTTTTTAGTCACATTGAGAATAAAGCTTTTTAAATAACTGGTGATCAGATTGTTTATACTCCAGTGGGTTGTATTCATGCTGCTGATGGCGTCTCTAAGCCATTCGGGTCATGAGTTCTTCTAGAGCCCTCTCACGGTGATTTTCATGAACAAGCAGCACTTCTTTGATTGCACTTTGCTGGAAGCCCATCTCGTTAAACTGGGCTAACAGGTGCAGGAACTCGGCAGCCTGAAACACAAATATAAATGTTACTTGTGTGCATACAGTTTAGATGCATAGGTGCTTTTTAAAATCTAATCTGTTAGAAACGTTGGGATCACCTTGCTCTCACAGTTCTGAAACATTTCCAACGCCTCTTCCACCTGTGCTTCATCATAACCCAGCTGACAGAGATGCTCACTAGAAACCAGGTAATTTAGGATCTAATAACGGGGAGGGAAATTGTTTATGGACCAGTTTTCCAAAGTGTAAATGGCATCTTTCTCATGCATTAGGTTATCAAGTGATGAGAGCCCTACCTTCTCTGGGCTCCGATATCCTGTTTTCTGCAGCGCCAGAATAGCTGTGCGTAACGGGTATCCCCTCTCTGTGATGGTTTCAAGTATCTCCCGCTCCTCCTGGCTGAGAGCTGTCAGAAGTTCTGCTGCAGAGTCGAGCAAAACCCCGTTGGAGGTGCTGGCTGTCAGGACCTGATCAGGGAAAAATGATTCATGTTGGAGTAGTAGAAAGAAAACTCCTCAGTGGTCTATATTACTTCATTCATAAAATTACATTTTTTCTGCGGTTTTTGACCACAGGTCCTGCAGAAGAGGGTCTCTGTTGCTGGAGTTTGGATGATCTGGCAGGAGGTGTGTTTTGGGAGTGTCTTCTACTCTGGGAACTCTGCCTCTTGCTGTTTTTCTGTCCCTGACAGAGAGAGCTGTGCTGTCCCAGGGCCCGCAGAGGCAGCCTGCAGTCTGGGAAAGATGGAGTACCCCTGTGACCCTGGATGATCTGGGGTGTATCGGGTTTAGCTCTGTGTGAGGGGTAGCCCAGGTGCACGTCCTTGACTCTGGACACCAGGTCTCTGGGTGCAGCACTGTGGGGTCGCTCTCTGCTGTTGACACAATGAAGAACACCTTCAGCAGTGGTTTCATCGTCTTCATCAGAATCGGTTATGAGAAACTTGACGGTGCGATGGCGCAGCCAGAGAATGTCTGCAGAGCTCAGACTGTGGCTGCGAGCCCGAGGCCTGGGGACCCACAGATCACTGTCCCTGAGGCTGAACTTGTGAGCCCTCTGGGGGCTGCTGGGCATCAGCCAGAAGGGAGGACAGGATGGAGAGACTGGCCACTGACCGGTTAAAATCCATTGCTCCAGGCTGAATCCATACTGCAAAAAAACATTTGCTTTAAGAAACAAAACATCCTGGAATGCATCAAATATGTTTAAGGACCACTGATAAACACCTGGGTAGCTTCAAAGCCAAATAAAAAAGTTGTGAGGCAGTAAACAGATCAGCAATGTCTGTATTCTACAGCAGCTAGAAAGACATTCATCTAAATGTATAACCTCAGTTTCTTGCAGAATCTGATGGCAGTCTGGAGCAGTAATCTCTGGAGGACTCAAAAGCTGCACTTCAACCCCCAACAAACCCATGGGGGTCTGAAAAGGGACGTCCTCTAAAATGTTCATCACAGCACCAACAAATAACCTGCATCCGAAAAATCAACAAAAAGTCAGGTGTTTCTCGTTACAGGCCGTGCCTTTGTTGCAAATGTCTCACCTGTCTGGATCCACAGCCGCCTCAGTCGTCAGGGGATGCTGGGAGTGAATCAGACAAACATCAGTGTACGTGATAAACCTGATTACTAAGCCTCTGACATCAGCTGAGGGTTTGTTTACATCAGAGGCCTGGTCAGATCTGCCATACAGAGATCCATAATAAAGCCTTGTGTGTATATTTACTATTAAAGTATGTTTAAATGCTTATATCCAGTGAAAAAGACCCAACGGTGCTGCAAATTGTATTCTAATTCAGTTTTCTGTCTGTATAATTTTCCATTGAAGTCCCATGTGTTCACACAGGAGGATTATGGAAATGCTGATGTATCAGGAAACGGAGAACAGCACGATGCTTTGCAGAGATTAGCTGGTTACATAAAGGTGTGAGCTCACCATGCTAGTGCACGTGCCTGCAAATAAACTTCTACCCAACCACTGCATTTTCCATTTATAGATTTTATTTAGATATTTTAAACAATCACAACTTAAGGTTCACTAGGTTTTTTAGGGGTACGGCGGTGTTATAGTTTCTGTAACAGACCTCTGAAGATTTAAATAAGGTGTTGGAAGCATCCCAGGAAGGAAAATGAAGAGGAAAAACTCTTTTAGAAGAACAAATAGCAGCGTAGTTGAGTCAGACACCACCCAGCTGGTGTTTGGATTAAATGTGCATCGAGGTACCTTTTAGTAACAGGATATTACATCACTACAGGTGAAGTAGCGCTCTGACACCAGTGAACAAACTAAGAAAATGACAAACTGCTTTTTTGCAGAAGGCAATTTTAGAGCGGGGGTCCAGTTAAAAACAAGAATCTATAATTATTTAAAGATGGAAAACAAACTTAGTATCCAGATTAGGGGTGTGATTTGTTTATGTCAGAGGGTAGCATCAGCAAAACAGGATATGTCTTCATCACATCAAGTGTGCACAGTCTAATTCTGCTTTGTGGAGCAATACAGAGGTCTGTAAATAAACACTTTTATAAAACAAAGTGGGCTAAAGGAGGAAGCTGAACACTAGAAGAATCATTTCGGCTGAGCTGATCTCTCTCACTCCTTTGTTTGGTGTGCTGGTGTGTTTCTACTCCTCCCAACTGAAGCTTACGTCTCATCAAGCTCACAAAGACGGCCCGTGCAGCACAGCTCAACAGTTACAACCAACTTCACCAAGAGCACCATTATCACAATGGTGGTAATGAAAGAAACAACATATGGATGTGCTCCTGGAATACCATGCCCTCCTGACTTTAAGGCATCTTAACATCACACACACATACTTTTGGTACCCTCCCCCCAGTTCTCATGTGTACAGTAAGACACCCAAATGTCCATGTTTCCCTTTCTATTACAGCCAATCAGCACAAAAAATACAAACTAGCTACAAATACCTTTATGAATAAAATTGCATTATCTTTAGATAGATAAACTGTTAACAATCCCCAGAGATTGAAGTATTTCATTAAGGTCCACGCTGTGGGTGCACCGCTATAGAATTATCTGACACAAGAGACCAAAGGCTGTTTCTCTCTTTACTTGTTCATCTTCATCAGTGTCCACAGTTTATTTGTCAGGTGCAGTATTAAGAGTTGGTAGCAAACTCAGTATCCAAAAGGTTCATGTAATCTAATTATTTCAGCTAAAATGACTGATGTGGTTCAGACGTTAGCAGCATCAGCCTGCCGAGGCCAGTTTTCCTCCTCGATGCCGGAGTCGTACTCCTCCTCTGCAGACTCTTTAGCTGGAGCTCTGGAATTTCAAAGGAAAACCACACCAACATGGATCTTACTGAAACAGATCTATAGTATATGAATAGAAATGACCCTGCTCTGTGATGTTCACCTGACGTATCTGGGGTCTGACTTTCCCTGGACAACCTCTTTGTCCAGCTCAACAGCAACGATGTCCGAGTGCGGCACCTCAAACATGGGCTCAAGGAGGAGTTTTTCCTGTGTGCAAACGATTCCTTTACATTATACAGCAATAAACAAAATTAGCAAATAAAAACACTTTAGCTCAAAGTAACAAACCATAATGGATCGGAGTCCTCGAGCTCCTGTTTTTCTTTCCAAAGCCATTCTAGCGATGGCCCTCAGAGCATCTTGAGTCACGTTGAGTTCACACTGATACAAAAACCAAACTTTAGATTCAATATTTATAACATTTTAACCACATTACATTAAAGTAAAACTGACACAGAAGAGGGGATTAGGTAAAAAACATGTGAAGAGCAGAAATAGGATGACCCTTACTTTGTCCATACTGAACAGAGCCTGGTACTGCGGAACAACAGCATTTCGTGGTTCAGTCAAGATCCGGACCAACGTTTCCTCATCCAGACTGTGCAGAGGAACAACAACCGGGAGGCGGCCGACAAACTCAGGAATCATCCCAAACTCGATCAGGTCCCTGGCCTCAACGTGCTTCAGCAGCCGGTCCTTCTCCTCGATCTCAGCAACTGTGTCGGTCTCACCGCTGGTGTTAGCCAAGTCCGCCGCTGCAGCTGCTCGGCGCCCTTTTCCCAAGTTAGATGGGGTTCCAAAACCCAAATACTGAAGAGATAAAACCGATCACTCAGGAATCTCTCCTGGTTAGAGATTTGCTGACATACTTCATATTAGAAGCGTTACATTTACCTTTTCATTTTTTCTTCGGCTAATTATCCTGTCAAGACCGTTGAAAGCACCAGATGCAACAAACAGGATGTTGGTTGTGTCGACCTGCACCGTTTCACCGCGTAGTTTTCTGGAGTTTTTTTCAGGAACATTGACAATTGTTCCTTCCAAGAGCTTGAGCAAACCCTGAAAGAGAGAGGTAAAAAAAAATACTACAATTGCAAACCTTTATGTTTCTTATGATACATACATTCACAAAGAGACCATATTTTTGTTGTTTTTCTTTTTAGCCTTTGTTACAGCCGTCTGGCTAAAAACTGACCTGCTGAACTCCCTCTCCGCCCACATCTCTTAGCTGATGGATTCCAGGCACACTGCCAATCTTATCAACCTCATCCAGGAACACAATACCTGCACGTGACAAGACAGGACAACAGGATGGATTAATGTCCTACTGTGACAACAGACAGGCTCTGTCTTCCAAGACACGTATGGCCGTCTTTTTTTCATCCAACTGGCACAAAGAAACATCGGGAAGATGATTAGAACAAAAACAACCAGGAATGAAATACAGCAGCTCCTATTTTAACCACGATGAAACAATCCTGTTAGAGATCAGAGAGGTGTAGCGAGGTGCAGCTAGCCACTGCTGAGGATCATTTCTAATTTTACTTCTTCCATCTGAGACATGTGCATCTCTAGGACTGGACTTCAGAAGATAAGAGTGAAAAAGTGGCTACAATGCAACCTGGTAATCATCTTTTACTAGTAGTAATTATTACTCATGGACATAGTTACGGGCATGTTATTATATAAAATACAAATAAACACTGACAACATTCAAAGGAAGCACTTCTGTTTATTCACCGCTTTATTCTAACATGTGGTGTCACCATTGCAGTGTGGATTGTTTACGTTTGCTTGTCCTTCTTTGACATTCTCTTCCAGGTTCTTACTTAACACGTGTTAGTATTATGACACTGGAAATGAAGCTGCTTTTAAATAGTCCTTCTGCCCACCTTGTTGTGCTTTCTCCACAGAGTAGTTCGCATCCTGCAGAAGTTTGGCGATAACCGACTCGATGTCTTCTCCCACGTATCCAGCCTGAGTTAGAGTAGTGCAGTCGCAGATCGCAAACGGAACATCAAGACAACGTGCCAGAGTCTGGGCCAGCAGTGTTTTTCCTGTCAAAATGGCACATTTATGATGGATGCAAGCAAACAAACAAACAGGAACACTGTAATATATTATTAAAGCTCAGGAGCACAAACCTGAACCCGTCGGGCCGAGTAGTATAATGTTGCTTTTCTCCAGTTTGATGTCTGGGTGTGTGGAGTCCAGGACCTCCCCACCCCTCTTCTCCTGGGGAGGCTGCTGGCTGGCCTGCTGTTGCATGGTCGCTCCCAGGGCGTTTCCATGAGGACTGATCCCTGCGATCTGCAGCAGCTCTGCAACAAGTCAAACTCTGCGTTAGCGCTGTGAGCGAGAACTCGACTATCAGCCACAAGTTTGGGGTAAAGAGTCATTTATGCAGAAGCTTGCTCTGAGCAACAGTTTCCATGCATGAGCTAAAAACACGCGGGCAGTTCCAGAGGAGTTCAGAAAAGATGTCTCTGCTGAAAATATCTATGGTCTGAGTGTAGGACACAAGTCTGTCTTGTTTTCGTTGCCTGCCTCCAGTCAGTAGGACTGACCCATGATCCAAAGGTCATGTGAGATGGCCCAGCTTCTGTGTCAGGTTGCATGAAGTTAAAGGAAAAAGTCTTGGGTTGGGGAAGGTCACGTCCAAATGAGACAACGCAGTAATCCAACAAGCCATGAATAATCTGCTGTGTGATAAGTGTGTGTCATCTAGCTGTCATTACATCAGCTGGGACATAAGGACATCAGTAAAGTAGTCGTTCTCCATCTCTGGCGATTGATTGTATAAAGAAAATTAACAAATATCAAATAAATACACAGTTACTTTGTTCAGAAGGAAGAAAAAGTATAAAAGATATTTAGTAGAAAATTAAAGGGGGGAAGCTGCAAAAGTCTGACAGAAATTAACACAATTATTTAGTTTATTTACGCCTTATTTGTACAAACATTAATATCACTTGACTGTCAATCTCATAAGACAGAACACGTGTCTGAAAATGTGCTAAGCTCTGTACATTTTGGCATTTGTGCAACTGACAAACAGAAGAAACAACAGATTAAACGTGACTTTATGTAACTGCTGATAAGAGAAAGGCAGCGGGTCAGACAACAGTGAGGTGGTCAGTCACTTACTTGAGAATCTGTATTCATCCTCTCGTCTTCTCATCTCTAGCTCTACAAGGAGAGGATCAAATCATTTATCATTATGACTACCACATTATCAATGCAGCCGCTGAAGGAACGTCTGAACCACTGGGAGAAATTAAGATTGAACAAATGCCAAATAATACAGATTATTATTTCTAATGTAAGTCAGATGAGACTCTTTAATGTCTTCATACAGAACGTGCAATAAATTTAAATAATCAGACCAGGAGTGCAACAATACAGCGGTCTACATTTATACACTGCTCAAAAAAATAAAGGGAACGCAAAAATAAGACATCCTAGTTCTGAATATATAATTGAATGTGTTGAAAACAAAATCACACCAAAACGATTTATGAAAATTAAATTTATCAACCCATGGAGGTCTGGATTTGGAGTCACGCTCAAAATTAAAGAGGAAAACACTACAAGCTGACCTAGCTTTGATGTAATGCTCTTAAAACAAATGAGGCTCAGTAGTGTGTGTGACCTCCCTACAACGCCTGAGCATGCTCCTGATGAGGTGGCAGATGGTCTCCTGAGGGATCTCCTCCCAGACATAAAGCATCGACCAACTCCTGGACAGTCTGTGGTGCAACGTGGTGTTGGTGGATGGAGTGAGACATGGTGTCTCAGATCTGCTCAATTGGATTCAGGTCTGGGGAACGGACGGGCCAGTCCATGGCACCAATGTCTCGTGTTGCAGGAACTGCTGACACAGTCCAGCCACATGAGGCCAGTAGGCATGTTTCCATTACCAGAACTCCAGGGTAGCTCCTGGGATGGGGAACTTGACCAGGAGATAGGATGTCCCAGTCCTCTCAGCTGTTGTGTGTCCATTCAGATTCAGCCCTTTCAGAACTTGCAGATGTCAGCATATCACGACTACTGTGGCAGTGAGTGATGTCACTGATCAGCCCCAAAAAGCGCCCAAAATAACATTAATAATAATAATAAAAGCATTTATTTTATAGAAGTATATCATAATTATATCTGTTCAGAGGACAAGAGCAGCTCTGAGTTTTGTGAGACAAGCCCAGTTAATTAAGTCTGTGGGGGAATTTCCCCATTTTTCCCAAAGCTGTGAGGGAATTTCACCAAGTTTTCTGGTGTCGGAGTTACATTTCAAATGCAATCGGTGCTGATTTTCTTTTGCTTCCATTCCGCTTCACCAGCTACTCTTCTAATTTTACTGCTACCAATTGTTTTGGATGTCTGCTGATGTCATTTCCTACTGAGTTACAACCAGTGTGAGTTAACAAGAGATTGCGCTCAGCTACTCCAACGGGTCGTTCGGAGTACCTACTCAAGAGCAGGTACTCAGAAGGTTCCTGAACGGCCGTTCGGACGACCCGGTCAGGTGGAGACACGCGGATGTCAGGAGGTTCCTGTAAATCAACCCTGAAGTTCTTGTAGTGAAAACACACCTATTGTCTTGCATTAGGAGGAACCCAGGGCTAGCCGCACCAGGATACGGTCTCACAAGGGGCCTGAGGATCTCATCACGGTACCTAATGGCAGTCGGGCTACCTCTGGCAAGCACATGGAGGGCTGCTCACCATCCCTTACAGAAATGCCACTCCACACCATTACTGATCAACTGCCAAACTGATGTTGCAGCAGGTGGCAGAACTTTGTCCATGGTGTCTCCAGATTCGGTCACATGTGCTCAGTCAGTGTAAACCTGCTTTTATCTGTGAAGAACACTGGGCGCCAATGTCAAATTTGCCAAGCTTGGTGTTCTCTGGCAAATGCCAAACATCCTGCATGGTGTTCGGCTGTAAGCACTACCCTCACTGGTAGACGCTGAGCCCTTAGACCACCCTCATGGAGTCTGATCATTTGAACAGACAGATGTCCATTTGTGGCCAGTTGGAGGTCATTGTGCAGGGCTCTCGCAGTGCTCCTCCTGTTCTTCCTTGCACAAAGGTGGAGGTGGCAGTCCAGTCCTGCTGCTGGTTTGTTGCCCTCCTTTGACCTCCTCCACGTCTCCTGATGTACTGGCCTGCCTCCTGGTAGCACCTCCGTGCTCTGGACACTACGCTGACAGACACAGTAAACCTTCTTGCCGCAGCTCGCACTGATGTGCCATCCTGGATGAGCTGCACCACCCGAGCCACTTGTGTGTGTTGTAGACTCCGTCTACCACTAGAGGTAAGGCACTGCCAGCATTCAAGTGACCAAAACATCAGCCAGAAAGCAAAACAACTGAGGAGTAGTCTGTGGTCACCGCCTGCAGAGCCACTCCTTTATTGGATGTCTTGCTAATTTTCTATAATTTCCACCTGTTGTCTTTCCCATTTGCACAACAGCAGGTGAAACTGATTGTCAATGTTGCTTCTTAAATGGACAGTTTGATTTCAAAGAAATGTGGCTGACTTGGAGTTAAAGTGTTCCCTTTATTTTTTTGAGCAGCGTGTATACGTCTTTGATTGAATCTCATTAACATTTAACTAAACAGAAGTACTTACCACGAGGTGTCAAAGACGGCTGCTTTTCCACCTCGACCTGCTGCCGGTGTCCTGCAGGAATGTTGTTGTAGATGCGCTTGTAGTGATTGTACACGGCAACAGCCAAAACCTTTTTAGCATAAGACTGGCCAACAACGTATTTGTCCAAATAAGCATAAATCTAGATAAAATAAAAACAAAAGAAGGTTTGTATTTAAAACCCCAAGAGTATTTTGACGACTTACCCAATTGGGTTTCTTACTTTCTTGGGTGGAGGAGGGGGTTTCTGAGCAAAAGCCAATTTCACAGCTTCAGCAGCAGACTCCGGTTCTTTGTTCAGGCTTTTCTTAGAGTCCGTCTCAGACAAGACCACGAAAAAGTGGTGGCATTTCTCACACTTTACAAAGCGTGTTGATGCTGCAAAACAATACGTGCAAAAATAACACGTTAACATGCACAAATATTCATATGCTAGTGTTCCTACGTACAGAGCAAAAATAAATAAATTCATTGTATTGTATTAAGATACAACTGAATGATAGTTTGATAAATCTGGCTAAAACAAAAAGGCCAAAACAGAAATATTTTAATAAACTGCCCCAAAATGCTGTAACAATAGTGAAAGTGAAAGATTTTAGCTCATAAAGATAAAATAATTCCTAGTTTTAAATGTAGAAATGAACAGAGCTTGAATATTTCTTCGGATTGTCTGAGAAGTTCCTGAAGGCAGCAGCAGAAATCAGTACATCACTGAAACCCACACTTCTCACGATTATGTTCGTGGTTAGGGTTGTCACGGTGTGAAAATTTAACCTCACGGTTATTGTGACCAAAATTACCACGGTTTTCGGTATTATCGCGGTATTTTTTTTAAACGTGCTACATTTTCACACAATTAAATAAACCCTGTATGTCAGGAACTATTGTCCTCAGTTTGTGTCTACATTTTGCCTAAAATGTGTTATTTTGTAATTATGTTGTTTATTTGTTTACATTTTTCCTCTTTAGTCTTTAAAATACCAATATTTGCCCATAACTTCTTATTTTTGTCTGTTTGATGTCATCATTTTAAAAATATTAGATCAGATGAAACTCAGTACTCAAGTAGCCTTCTAATCAGATACTTTTTTACCCTTACTTGAGTAATAACCCCTATATCAGGAAAATATTGTCCTCGGTTTGTGTTCCAGTGAGCTTTGCAGATTTGGGAAAATGTCATCAGGCAGTAATCATTGTTAAATTCATAATTATTCTCGGAGAGAAACCAACTCTTATCTGTCCCTGGATCCCCGTAATGCATAGCGTCATTTCAACATGGGGGTGTCCGCGACAAGGTTTATATGCAGGTAGCGGCGCTGCGGCTGCTTTATATAGCGACTCGTTGCATTCTCCCTCAACCCAAATCCTCGGATCACGCATTTTAGCTAAAACGCTAACGTTAGCTTGCCTTGCGTTGACTGTAGAGTTGTGGGTGATGGTCACGCAGATGTGTCATGAGATTTGAAGCGTTGCTGCCTTTCACAGACACTTTTTCCTGCACGTGCTGCAAACAGGATAGCCGTCTTCTATAAACTGTCCCTCTGCATTCTTCAAATATCTAAAAGATGCCCGTACTTCACTTTGTCTTCTTTGAGGGATAAAAAATGTCCTCCTGAGCGCTGCCGTCTCCTCCTTTGGCCATTATTTCAGCTTTAGCTTCAAGAAAGTTTTGGTTGTAAACAACAAAGCGCGCATGTGCCGCCGGCAACTTCAGCAGATGATACGGTGGCTGGTAAGGGTCACCGCGCCTACATCACAGCCACGGTGAACCCACCGAGATAATAGTTTTTTTAAAAAGACGGTTATTATTATTGTCAACTTTTTTACCGGGGTTTACCGCTACACCGGTTACCGTGACAACTCTATTCGTGGTCCATGTTGTTGTGCTGGTTGTACTTCTTCTGTTTACCAGTCTCACAAGCTTTGAGATACAGGAAAATGTATCAGTTTCTGAAATGACTCCCTAACAAAAACACACATAATCCTAGCCTGATAATCTGTTTCTTCTCGTTCCTTGTTGTCAATGTTATCAGTAAACAAAAGCAGTTTTTATTGACAATAAAACTCTTTTTGACTCTTAGCTAGGATATTAGAAAATTAAAGCCTATTTCATATTTTGATATAAAATATTTATTTGATCATACTCGACTACATTCCTTTACAAACACAGACTATCATCCTCTAAAAGGAAAATGACACATTTTAGTTTTATTTTTGCTGACTGTCATTTCAACACACATGCCACTACTACTGCAGGCATGTTCAAATGTGGCACTTGGCCTGTGCAGCCCCTAACTACATTTTCTAGGATTATGATATACTTTGTGTGCTCAGATTTCTACTAAAATGGCGGCTATTTTTGAGCAGTAAAAATAAAACATAAAAAACAAAACCTCTAAGCTTCATGCTACTAATAATTTATTGTGTAGTGTTGTCTTTGGGGATGATTGTAAAAACTAGTTGAAGTGAGAGAGCTTTACTTACATACAAAGGTCTCTACATGTGTGCAGGGGTCTCCACATTTAGGACAGCGTAGCTGACTTCCACCTTTGCCTGATCCTCCAGAGCCTGATGGTCTCTTTCCCTCGCTAACGCTTTTCTGTGCACAGAAAACAGTGATAAATAACATGTATGTGTCTCCAAAGCTTTCTATTAACAAACTAAAATGGTGTACAGCAGATGAAGGTTACCTTTCCACAATCATTTCCGCCGTCTTTTGTAGTCCCGTCTTTAGCTGCGTAACAGACAGCTGTCTCAGAAAAAGTCCGCACACACACTCGTGGATGAAAATAGGTTTCCCGAGAGCCCTGCCGACTCAGAGAAAACAGCTGGATTCTGGAGCACGACAATCCTGTAAGACCAGCAACATCAGGTGTGCAAAATAAGTTACAATTAATAATATTCCATGTAGGGCAATAAGAAGCAGGTAAAAGCTTCCCAAAAATGTTTAAACTGCTCCTTATACCTCACACGCAACAACAAAAACATGCAAATGAACAATTCCTTAGTCAGTTTTTATAAAAATAAACACAAAGGAAAACTACATTAGAAATCCTTTTAAATTTTCACACATTACTGAAATAAAAACAGCAGATGATTCTGAAATGTGACGATTTTAAGTGGCAGGAAACGTGCATGTTTTTGATAATACTTTAAATTTTGATCAGTTTAACATCTATAAACAGATAAGTAAAACTCTGAAGATTTCACGGGAGCAACAACTCAGTTTTGGGTTTATTTTTGTGTTAAATCTACAAATTCACCACTGAGCAACACTACAAAGGGCTGTGTAACATAACAGGACAAAGTAGGGTTGGCTTATCTATAGCTACTCAACTCTTACAGTGTCTTTTTTTCCACCTGCTGTTGACATCAACTACATTACTGCCATAAAAAACAGTAATGTAGGTTAGCTGGAGCAAAGGTCAGGTGACTTTAGCCATACTTTCCTTTTCTTACCTCTGTGGGCAGTGCTAAGGAACAACCTTGCTGCTGAGGTGCATGTACAGGACATCTCTCCTTCTGTTTGAAAATCCTAAAAAACGTATTAAAAGCCATTTAATACAGAACAACTGATGAGGGTAAATAGCAAACAGATTACAAAAACAAGCAGAAGAGGCTGGTGTCCGGCCAAAATCTGTGTGTTTACTCTTGGACTACATTGGAATTTTAGATAATTTCATTAGTGTTGTCTGATGTGTATAATTGCCATGATCTTCTAAATAATTGAAACAAATATACGGACAGCAGGGCATTTTACACAAAAAACGAATGTGTTTACAACAGTGACCATATTTAAATGTCATTCCAGAATCTTACTGGCAATAAAATTACATTATGTTCCATTTAATGTAAACACTATAGTACAAACAAACGTGAAACATGTTAAATAATAAACAGAGTCCGATAAAAACTGTCAAGCTACATATTTTGCCTTCCCATCAGAATCGTGGAACATTTTATTCCTTCAACGTCACAGTTAGCATTAACTGAACAGGTAATAAACTGTGGAAAAATACAGCCGTGCAGGTCGTTATCAGTGTGAAATTAGTCTTTATAAATTAAATGCAACGTAGAGACTGCTTTACCCTAACTTGTGTTAATTAATAACAATAAAATAATAAATTAACCTACGTTATTAGTCGCGATACTTGATGGGTCGCTGTTAGCTACCTGAGCTAGGCCCAGCGGCCAGTGGGAAATGACAAACAACCCTGACAGAAGCCAATGCCGAGCAAGAGGTGAGACAAAACAACTTCACACTTTAACTAAATAATTTAATTCTCAGCATTAAATTATTACTCAGCATTTAACTTGCTTGACAGTTTTACTCACAATTTCCGATGAAAGCGTCTTAGCAGCACCCTTGGATGCCAAAATAAGAAAAATATGCTAGCTCACTACGAAAACTCTCTCGTTTTATTTTGACAGGTCAGTAACTCATGCTAGTTCTATAGGACTTGTTAAATATACCAAGAAGTTTGTTCCTTCAGGCCGTTATTTCCCAGGTGGGACACGGCCCAAAATGATGTAACGCCTGCTGTTACAAACTAGGTTACATCGAGCTAACTTACTAGCCTAGTTGCAAAGGGAAGCTAGCACAAGATGTTTAAACATGTAAACAGCAAAAGTAAGATGGACGTTCTATTCATGTCTACGTAACTTTGCTTATCCAGATATTTTGAGATCCAATAAAAACAAAAACGACTGCTGATGCGTTCAAAAACATCTCGTATTAAAAGCAACTTCATGACTGTTGTGAAATTCACCATAAAACAACGCATTTTTGTGTTTTATAAATATTAATCATAATAACTTATCTAACTAACATATTTTAAACTGTGGCAACCTACATCACATTTAAAATTACGCAACAAATAAATGTATTTTTTTCTGTGCAATTGTAACATTTGGGTAAACTTTTGGAGTAAAATTCAGAAGAAATAGAGTCGTAGAATGAAATTAAATTAGGATCATTGTATTCAAATGAACCATTCCAGATTATTACTTTCCAACAATCATCTTTAGAACAGAACATTTTGTTTTATTTATTTATAGCTGGATTTATTAGTATTTTTCAGCAGAGTGAAATAGATCCGCCAAACACAATAATTGAAAAAAGAAACAAACAACAAACTTGCTTTTTTGCTTCAATATGGAGGGCATGAAACTTCCAGACTATGTAATCACAATATTATTGGATTAACTGTTTTCCCATTTCATTTTAGTGACAAATTCTGGCCCAAAACAAATGTTGTTGAAAAAGCCTTGTTTATTGTAATTCTCGAAAAAGCAAAGAAAAAATGTTTCACAATTTTCTCAACATTCAGATTAAAGGAACATTATACACACAAATAAAATACCTCTATTTTAATGCCTCTTATAATGTAACAAAAGATGCAGCCATTTAGATATCTCCACTTTTATTAAAAAATTCCAAAAGCTTTTTTATTATTATTATTTGGAGCCCTTTCTGACCAAAATGACCTCCCAGTGCATGGCTACATGGATTAATCAGTTTCCGTGTAATGCAAATTGTCTGTTATTTTTATAGTACACAATCAGTTCAGTTTCAGTCTAAAGAAATACACCCTGGATGATTTATTATAAATGCTACATTTTACTACTTTTGGTGATTATTTATGTTTGTAAATGAACTGAACTGAGAACTCAATATAAATAACTGTAATGTGATATTGAACAAAAGTGAAAATATTTATAAACGTATGCAGGACATTCTGTGAATATCGATTGAACATCTTTTAAGAAGCTGGGATTATATCCTGTTAAAAATAAGCACCTCGTGATTTTTATCTTGAGAGGCACTATAGAAATGATACTTTCTTCTTCTTCTGATAAGATCTACATTTTGACTTGCGGTTAGCCTATCAATCCCGTGAAAAAACCATTGATTCTCAAAAGAGGCCTGTGGTAATATGATCGTTATTTACAACCTTTACACAGAAAAACATTTCAAATTGACCCAAATATAACTTTAATTTTTTCATTTACATTTTCTGCTAAACATAAAAGCAGCTCATTAGCTCTTTGAACCTTAAAAATCTGAGATTTGATTGTGTGACGTCTTTATCCACCAGCACAATAGATCTGGTCATGCTTTCGAAATCAATCAATGCTTATGTCAGTAAAGTACTCAGCACTCTTAGGGTCACACATCATTGCAACAAAACAAACAATAAAGGACAAAGTCATTGGAAAGCACACGCACACACACATCTACATATGTATGAAAATTGAATGATTTCATTTTTGTTTGATATCTAAATTTTTGGTTCTAAATGTGTTTGAATTTAATTTTGCAGGTGCTCACACTTTTGTCATTCCACATGTACAAAAGCTTTGTGTTTGGATAGTATGACAGCATAGCCAAGGTGCCACTGGCTGGTCTTAGATCAAAACTTGCATCAAGAGAAGATTTTGCTTTTAAATCAAAGGTGTAAGTCACTTTTTTGTCTATGTCGTCTGTGAAATACAGCACGCCACACACAATGAAAGCATTTCCTGCTTTGGCGGTGGGGTAGCCTGTGTTAATGATGGACTTCACAGAGAAGGAGTTGGCGTTGATCTCTGCAACCATGGTGTTATCGTCTAAGCTTGAGGCAAAGATGACCCACAGTCCGTTTTCATCCACAGCAAACTTAAAATATGTCTTTGAGTTGCGGAAGAGATAGGTCAGGTTATTATATTTGCTGTGTGGTATTACCACTGTGCTTTTTTTCCTTGAGTTCAAGGAAAACCTGTAAATAAACAAAAGATATTGATAAGAAGTGCAGTGAAAAGTCTATGCAACAATTCCAGATGCAACAATTATAAAAAAAAAATGTGACACTTACTTTATTAGCCTGTTTGTTCCTCCATTGTGGAAATAAAAAGATCCCTTATAAATAACATGGCCACACCCCTGATAGTACAGCCCGGGGTCTATAGTGTTGCTCTGTCCCTCCAGAAACGCTGAAACGTTCTGAAACTCGTGCAAAACTCGACCTGGTGGAATGAACGCTACTGTGTGAAAATCAGGAAATAACTTGGCTGAATGCAGGAAATGGTTACTGTTGCCAAAATCACCTGAGAAATGTTCAGCCAGCCAGAATCGATTGTCATTCTGTCGAGATGCGTCTGACATCCAGGCTCCAAAAGTTGCTTTCATATTGGAAATTTTCTCTGAGCAAGCAATGGTTTTGACACGGCAACCTAAAAGAGCAACAGCAAACATGAAGCTACAGAGATCAGTCCTGATATTCAGATAGAAATTGGCTATTTTTTATCTAAATTCAACCAGATGTTTTCCCCACTCTTTAAGTGTTTCTCGCCATTGATCTTGAAATGATTTGAAGAGCCTGTAGAAAAGGTCAAATAAATGTTAGTTGATATTAATGTAAAAATAATCAGTGCTTTATGTTTGGGAGGAAAAAGTCCTCACTGATCTTGATCTAAATCAACATTTTAAAGCTGGTGAACACAGCTTCTCACCATTTCTCACTGGTTTGTCAATAAAGTTTCCATTGCTGTTTGAAGTGGTCCTCCTTTGCTCCACATCTGCAGATGGTGCAGCTGTAGTATATAAAACATGTAGTAAACAGCTGTATCCTACACGTCTTTAAATATATGACTGAGTTTATCCTTATCTTAGTTAAGATTAAGGTGGTGGTTGATGTGAAGGAATTCTTCACTTTTAACTTTCTTCTGTTTAGCTGCATTTTTAACACTTTTAAATGTTGTTCTGACTTTGTTACGTTTGCTTTATTCCAGTTTTCGAGTCACTGTACAGTAAAGTTTTCTAAAATCTTAAATCAAAGTTTAATTTAACTTAAAGAATTAAAAATTTACCAGGTTTCTTTCTTCTGTTGAGGTGATTTTCTGAGTTTTTTATGTCAGGGAGAGATGGGGGGGAGAGAGAGGAGGGATTGGGTCGGAGGAGAGGAGGGGAGGAAGATTTAGGGAGGATGATGGGAGATGATGAAGAGGAGGGATTGTGTTGGAGGAGATGAGGGAAGGAAAAGGAAGATTTAGAGAGGAGGATAGGAGGTGAGGAAGAGGAGGAGGAAGGATTAGAGGGGAGGAGAGAAGGGGAGGAAGATGAAGGATGAGGGAGGAGAAGAGATGGGGAGAGAGAGGAAGATCTGGGGAGGAGAAGAGGGGAGGAAGAGGGAGTGGGAGATTTAGGGAGGAAGAGAGGATGGGAGAAAGATGGAGATTTGGGGAGGAGCAGAGGATGGGAGGAAGAGGAAGGTTTAGGGAGGAGAAGAGAAGGGGAGAAGGATGAGGAATTGGGGGGAAGAGACAAGGAAGGGGATGATGAATTAAGGAGGAGGAGAGAACGGGAGGATGAGTTAGTGAGGAAGAGAGACTTGGAGGAGGAGGATGAATTGGGGAGGAGGAGAGAATGGGAGGAGGAGGAGGATGAATTAGGAAGAAGGATGGAATGGGAGGATGAGGATGAATTGGGGAGGAGGAGAGAAGGGGAGGAGGAGGAGGATGAATTAGGGAGGATGATGGAATGGGAGGAATAAGATGAATTAGGGAGGAGGAGAGAAGCAGAGGATGAAGATGAATTAAGGAGGAGGAGAGAAGGGGAGGAAGAGGAGGATGAATTTGGAAGAAGGATGGAATGGGAGGATGAGGATGAATTGGGGAGGAGCAGAGAAGGGGAGGAGGAGGATGAATTAGGGAGAATGATGGAATGGGAGGAAGAAGATGAATTAGGGAGGAGGTGAGAACGAGAGGAAAAGGAGGATGAATTAGGGAGGAGGACGGCAGCATCTCTGGTGTTTTGATCTAAACAAGGAAAGCATTCGGTTAAACAGGAAATGAATGTAAACATCAGAATAAACGACCACACAACATGAATTTACCACTTATTATTCCACTGTTATTCACATGTCTGATGCCATCATGGCTGAATGGTTTTATTTCATTAGTGTCTGTGAGGAAAAAAAGATTTAAACATTTAAAGCATCTTCATGGCTGAAGTTTCATGGGAGATGACTGAGTTTCTACCTGGTGAAGATGTGCCTGACTCTGCAAAACCTTCAGAATCTAAAAGGTCCTCCAGTTCACGGCTCTCGTCTCCATGAAATAGTTCTAGATCTACAAAAATAAAAATAGGTCAACGTCATCATAACCATTCCCAGCACCAGCAGGTTTATGTTTCCGCCACATTTCCGTGGATTACCAGGTTTTCTTGTTGTGTCTAGATGATCATAAGAGTCAAAAACATTCAGAGCATCACTGATGATCCCAGCTGATTGTTGTGTTGGGGGTTCTGTAAAACAAGACAGGAGGAGCTAAAACCATCATATCTGACTAATTTACTCTAACCTATTACTGTTGTTAACGCTGAAATGTCACTTTATTTTTATAAATAATTTGTTTTTCATTCCTTATAGTTAAAAACGGTGAATATAACGTAATTTTTTGGATAATTTTCTCATCTCTTAGAGCACGTGTCAGACACAAGGCCTGCGGGCAACATCTGGCCAGATGTGGCCTGCGTAGCATTTTTATGTGGCTCGCAAGATAAATATAAAAAATATATTAAAACTGACCCGCTGACCGATTTTACCGCAAAGACTACAACTCCCATGATCCTTTGCGGTGTTAGCGCTTAGCCGAAGAGCCCCCTCCTTTGTGTTTTTCTGCTGCCTGTGTCTGCAGCTCCGACAAATTAAACACTCCTCTCACTCAGCGCCGAGTTTACTGAGCTGTTTGCCAACGTTAAAGCCCAGAAACGGAGATTTTAACCGCTCAGTAATGTGTTCACGACTGAAAGAGAAAGTTTTCCAACTAACTTCCAGACAGAGCTGATATAACTCCAACGAGCAGTGACACGCTCAAATCAGCATGACTCTGTGGCTGCTGTCGTTTTTATTTTTCCTCCCCTACACACAACAACGTGGTCAAGCTGCTCAGACATGTGAGCACCTATTGTCATCTAATGTTGTCATTATTATGATGAAGATGAACAAAACAACAGGAGTCTCCTCCTCAGCTCAGATCAGCCCCATGATGAAGCAAACTGAGCTTTAAATATTTTGGTTTTATAATCTTTTTCTGCTCCAAAACATGAAAGTTAATAGGTGAGAAATTGCATTTTCATTTAAGATAAAATTATATATTTATTTTGTTGTTGGCCCGTGAGAAAAGATTTAACCTGCAGTAAAACAGGAAGTGGAAAGGCTGCAGATGAATAGAATAGAAAATCCCTTTATTGTTCCTCAGTGGGGAAAACTAGATGCTAAAACAGCGATGACACTTATTACAGGAGAAAAAAAGGAGAATAGAAAATAAGAAAAATGAATAAACAAGAAAACATAAATCCTGAATAGATTTTTAAAATGCTGAATATACCACAAGTAGCGAATACCACTGATGTGTTTTATTTAAAATTGACTTGCTCATGTATAATTTGGTTATTTCACATTCAGTGTTAATGCAAAAATAAGTTTGTTTCCAAATTAAAAGGTTCAAAATTGCATATATGGCGATTAAGAAAATATGCAAATTTGCTGTTACTTTTTCAAAAAATATTAAGTTTGGCCCGTGACTTCGTCCCAGATGTTCATTTCAGCTCTGTGTGAATTTGAGGTTGACACCCCTGTCTTAGAGTATAAATGTTTAAAACAATAACAGAAAAGTTTTAAATTGGTCCTGTGTTTATTATGCAGCATCCCTATGTTTTTGTATCCTTTATAAAAGCTTACACTAATGAAAAATACAGAGATATCTTTTTTACCACTTTTCAGGCTAGTTTCACTGTCTCTGGTGTCACTGAAGACATCACTGGTTTGGTCTGGAGCAAGTAAACCTATAGAGTGAGATCAAATGTTACACATTACTATAGAGACTTGAAAGTTAAATCAGTTTTAAATTTCACATCTGGAATTAGTCGTAATCCAACCTGGTGATGATTTAATTGGTCCTTCTGTAACATCTTCTGTGTCTGAGTCATTAAAGGCGTGATGGATGCCATCTTCCTGGAATTGTCCTGATTGGGGGGGGGGGGGGGGTATTTTAAATTTTATTTATTTTTCTGTTTTACCTTTTTCTAGTTTGATGTGTTTGCTTTACCAGCATCAGTGTCATTCATGTGTTTTCCGGAGTTTTCAGCTGCAGGTGATGACAGTGATGATTTAAGTAGAAACTAATTGACTTGTTAA
Source organism: Nothobranchius furzeri (assembly GCF_043380555.1). NCBI lineage: Eukaryota > Metazoa > Chordata > Actinopteri > Cyprinodontiformes > Nothobranchiidae > Nothobranchius > Nothobranchius furzeri. The sequence continues at coordinate 64,552,995 of NC_091744.1, read as the reverse complement.
TATTTTGAGTCAGTCACTAAGTGGCGTACCAGCTTCAAAGAGCCAAAGTTTCTGTAAGTCAGTGGAGTTGAAGACGTCCCTGGCGTGAGGACCTGAACTCTGTAACTCTGTTGGATTAGGGAGTGAAGTGAAGCCAGGTGAGTTATAATCTAAATTTAATGTAAATCAGTTATTAGAATCCAAACTGACCTGTGAAGAATTTATGAAAAACTTCTTTTAGATTTTGTAAAACGTCTTCGAACCAAGCAGCACAAGTGATATCTGGATGTGATGATTTCAACTCTGCAGAAAAGAAAACATAATGACAACAATTCAGGCAGGAAGATAGACGGGAATTCGTTCAATTCTTAGTGTTTTAAAAATTAAAAGGTCAAATTTTCATTAAGAAATTACATTCTACATAACATGCTGACCGGTCTCCATCCACCCTGACCAAAACCAACTAGAACATCTCTAGATCATCATGTTTCGGTATATTTGATGCTGCCAGAATGCACCTCAGAATGTCCAGGAGTTCAGTGATGTCCTAGTCAGGTCCTGGGAGGGGACACTTGAGGACACCATCCATCAGCTCACAAGGAGATTGCCCCAGGGGTGGCAAGCATGCATGCAAGCGGGCATACGAACCACAAAGGGCCATTTTGAGTAGCTGCAACAACGTTTTGGCAAACTGGATGGACCTGTTGCATCAGGTTTTGAGTTTAATTTTTTGGTGATTTTGATTTAAAATTGGCTGCATGGTGGAGCTGTTTGTAGCACTGTTGCTTTGCAGAAAGGAGATCACAGGACCGAATCTCGTCTTTCTGCGTAGAGTTTGCATCTTCTCACCATGCATGCACAGGCTTTCTCTGGGTTACAAAAACATGCACGTCAGGCTGATATAGACTCTAGATTTTCCCAAGGTGTGAACTGTGGAGATGCTTGCCGACAGGCAGGGCAGGTAATAGCTGAGGGCCCCCAAGCCACAAGGGACCACTAGAGGGCTTATAGACTTTAAAGTCAGAACCAAAATAGTAGTGAAACTGTATAAAGCTGTCATTTGACAGCACTGTTGGCTGTCTCACACTCCATGACGGGACCCTCCCCCGTCCCCCATACCCTCTGTGCCAGCAGGTATCTTTACTTGGGAACCCATGACAACTTTGCAGTACCACAATCCATTCCTCACCAGCTTGTATAACCGCATGAGTTTTGAGATCTGATTTGTTTTAAAAGTGTTCCTTTATTTATTTTGAGTGGTGTATCATTAAAGACATATAATGATGCACACATGTTATAATTTCTTTTTTTTTTTTTTTGCCTCCTTTTAAAGTTGTTTTTTTTACCAGAGACAGTTTCTGTGTCCAGATATTTCTCCAAGTCCGTATCATTCAGGATGCTGCTGGAGTTTTTAGCTCCAGATGAAGGTGATTCTGCAGAAATAAATAAATCATTAACCATTCAAATCAAACGTAACAACCATATTTTTAACAGAGTTTTTTAGGCCACTTTAAGGTTTGCTAAATTTATACCGAGTCTGAGATGCTGAAGCATTGAGTCGAAGACATCTCTGATATCCGGATCTGGACTCAGTGGCTGCATTGCTGGTAAAAAATGAAAGATGATCTGAAGGTGTGATTTTAATTCTGACTAAATTAATTACAAAGCCACCTAGTTGTGCAATAGAGTCCCAGAACTAACCTCCAAATATTTTATGAAAGACACCAATTATCATTTCTAAATTGGTTTGAACCCAGGCAGCACACGTGAGGTCTGAGTGAGGTGGTAGAAACTCTGTAGAAACATTAAAGATGATAAACAGTTTCAACAGAACATGATTCAAATTAAATGATCAAATCAATATTTTGATTCAGGATTAATTATACAACAGACATCCCAGCAGTGCCTTCTTACCTTCTGTCATGGTGCTTTCAGGAACATTCCTGCTGCTACTGAAAACATCACCGCTGCTGCCTGAGTTTCCTGTTGCTTTATCGAAACAAGATTATTTATTAGTTGTGTGAGGAACTTTGCAGAGTCAACATCTGGCCTTTCTTCTTACCCGCTGATGGAGCAGTAAGGTCCTTGCTGACATCTTCACTGTTGGTATGATTAAGTGAGACGTGACTAAAGCCCGGCTCAAGTGATTCAGACTCTAAAATATAAAAGCAAGTTGTGTTTACTATCTTTTGGGAATGGTTGTGATGTATTTAAATGTTTCTGTCCATGTCAGCAAAGACAAACCAGTTTCCATTTTCATGTTCAGACGTTTCTTCAAGTCATTCAAGTCCTGAGTGTATTTGACGTTTTCAGCTGTTATTGTGTCTAGAATAGAAAAAGGTGTTTTGTTCTTATATTAGCTACTAAACAGAAGCAACTCATAAAGTGAACACTGTAAAAAAGCTGCTTTTGTTTTCAGAAAGAGTCCCAGTGATCAGGAAGAGAAATGAGTTTAAATAGATTTGAGGGAATTAAAATTAAGCTTGAAAAAAAAAGTATTTCAGTAAATAAAAACAGGGCTGCGCGGTGGTGAAGTGGTTAGAGCTGTTGCCTTGCAGCAAAACGGTCCTGGGTTCGCTTCCTGCCTGGGATCTTTCTACATGGAGTTTGCATGTTCTCCCTGTGCATGTGTGGGTTCTCTCCGGGTACTTCGGCTTCCTCCCACAGTCCAAAAACATGACCGTTAGGTTGATTGGTCCGTCTACATTGTCCTTAGGTGTGAGTGTGTGTGTGTGTGCTTGATTGTTTGTCCTGTGTGTCTCTGTGTTGCCCTGCGATGGACTGGCACTTTGTCCAGGGTGTACCCCGCCTGATTGCCCATTGACCGCTGGAGATAGGCACCAGCCCCCCCCCCAGGCATCACCCAGGTGTTTGTCATTCTGGTGACTTGAGTGTAGATTGTGGCAAAGTGGGTACCTTTAGAAAAGTTGGTTTGATGAATCTGTTCTCTGATGGACGTGTGTCTCACATCAGTGGAACAACAGGCAGGACACGGTGGACCAGGAGGACCAGGAAGACCTTCATACATGCAGAAAATGCTCATTTACACAACATGCAAAGAAAACAGTACAAAAAGGTGCTTTTATTGTTTCAGGCAGTCATCAGTGGCCTAACTGCAACACATTCTTCCATCCAGATTAAGTCAGTCAGTGGAGCTGTTGCTTAAAACTTTAATTCTTCATTTAAAAAACATCTAATATTATCAGCCAATCAAAATTTTGCAGCAGTCTTGAAACTATCATCGAGCTACAGTTTGAGTTTCAGAATGTTTTTCCACATCAGACTAATTAAATCCTATCTAATGTGAAATATGCTGCTAAAGAATTTAGATTCCATTTTGTTGTTTTTTTAATAAAGAAAATGTATTTTCAACTGATCCCATCCTGTTGTCCCATTTCATTGGAAGTCTACAAACCATCCCAGCTGGTTTCTTCTTCAAATGCAAATTAAACCACCAACTGAAAATCTGAACAACCAAAAAACAAGACGAGCCTGAGATAATAGCCGGATCATGAACCTGTCAAAACATGACCGAACATGAAAAATCTCACAGTGAATTCAAAGTGAAACCGAGACCATTTGAGGTTTGAGTGCGTGAGAAAGAGATGAAAACTTTGGTCACACGCTGATTTTCTGGAAACAGAAGATAATTCAGGTTAATCAGCTGCACCCAACATTTGCTCCACGCGGAAGTAAACAGAGATGTGGCAGAGTGTCCTGCAGACGGCAAGTGGGACGGTCGTGTTATGCAATCATGGCTGAACAATGACAGACTGTTTGAAACATGGAAACTCTGACTTCTGGGTTTATTCTTCTGGTCAGATCTGTTGTGGTGTCTTTAGGTTTATAGAGACTCTAAAGCATCTCTGACCTTTCTTTCCTCGTTTTCCTTGTGGACCCGGTTCTCCTGGTGGTCCTGGTCTACCGGGTAAACCTGATGCACATAAGAGCTCATTTAGAGATGGACAAAAGGAAGATTAGCAGTAAACTGGATGAAGGTTTCTCTTACCCGGGGGTCCAGGTGGACCTGAAAAGCAGGACAAGTGTTATTTTTCATGAAATTGGTCACAATAAAAAACAATACTGGAATGAGAGGTGTTTATTATACGCACCTATTAAACAAATTCCTTTGGAGCTGTTACACAGATCCTGAAAGGCTCTGATCTGAAAATAAGCAAAAAATAATTAGATTAAACACAAAAGTTTACTTTAAAATAAAAAAGTGCCCATAATTAAAATTAAAACAATAAACACATAATTAATTGTTATAGTCAGTTATGATATTTTTCATTTTTATTTTCAAAATGTTTCTATGTTTGAAAACTAAATATTTTCAATTCATCTTTGTTTTGTGGTTCTAAAAGTTCAATTTAGGGCATGTTATGGTGTTTAGTTTTTCATGTTCACTGGATTTTTTTAATATAATTTTTGTTTGGTTTGCCAATAAAATCAATCTGGCACTTGAACTCCCTCTGAAACCACAATCTCTGAAGAGTTGCCAGTTTTTTTTTTATTTCTATTTCTTTAGGACTGAGGGAGGAACAAGCAGCAGGCCCACATTACTACTCAGGAAATACTCGAACGCTGACCTCCCTTAATCGCTGCAGCAGACGCCAGCATTCTTTGAATGACATGCATAAGTGTTGAATCCCAAATTGGAAAACAGGGAATGCTCCAGTCACAAATAAAAAAGATTAAAACACCCACCTCTGAGCAGTTATCTGAAGGCTTACTACAATAATCCACATGTAAACAGTGTTGTATCTTACTGGAAACAGAGAGTACGTCATCAGCATCAGGTGGTTCTGCTCTTGGCTCTGTGTCACCTCTCCATCCTGGTTGCGTCTCCTGCGGCGTGGTCCCCTCAGCTCTCCGGCATGTCTCAGTTCGTCTGGCAGGATGGTTGTTTGCAGCCTGCAGCTCAGTGACAACTCCTGCATCTGGGACTCCAGCCTGACCAGCTCCTGCACCAGATCTTTGTGTTGGATGAGCAGAAACACAAAACCCGCCGAGCTCAGAAGCAGCGGCAGCAGCACACACGTAGCCACCAGCAACAGTTTCCACTTGGGGAGGCTTTCGGTCCTTTCCTTCATGCTTGCTCTGTTCCCCGTTCCTTGGCCGTAAAGTGATCTGAGCTCTGAAATCCAGAAGCATGTAACTAAAAACCTGACAGGAGATGGTACGTCACAGGGAAACCACACTGGAGCTGCTGCAGAGGAGTAAACATGTCATAATGTGTCTGAGCGCCTACAGGAGGAAACACATGATGCATTGCGCAACATTCATCTGGAAAGCAGTTAAAATCTGTAGCCCTGCCTGATTTAGAAGCAGCTAGCAGACATATTTCAAGTATGACATATCCTGTAGACAGAGCGACACCTCATTATTCTACCACTCTCCCCTTCAACATTATGTGCAGTCCATCCCACTCAAAACTCTTTAGAAGAGGAATAAATAAGACAAGAACAAAGGACACACTGTCTGAGTCTACAAAAGAGCTTTTATAGGTCTTTTGGTAAATGATGTGTGGAAGTACATGTGTGTGTGTCAAACTATTCTTTTTACTAAAGCTTTTTCTTACATTTATTTGTTCAGGCATTTAAATATAAAGAACTAAAGCATTTCTTAGTGTGCCAGCACAGTAACTTCTCAAAATTCAACATCAGTATTAATCTAAGATAGGACAAAATCCCTTTTTATAATGTGTAAAACATGCAAAGAGACCCAAGAACAAGAAATGTTAAAGCTGTTGTTAGTGTCTCATTAGGATCACCATGGTACGTAGTACATCTGTTACATTTTGCAGACTAAATAATAAGCTTCTACGGACACGTTATAGCTATTTCGTGGCCTCAAAATAGTATTTCGTGGCCACAGTTTATTTATTTTTTGGACCATGTCATCAGAGGGGCTCCATAGTTATGTGTTGTCAGTGGTAGAGTCGCGTTGATGTTATTCAGTCAGAGGCGAGATGTCCAAATATCAGGAAATAAGATTGCAGAACCTGATGTCTGAAGCTCAGCTGTGATGTGGCTCGATTGGAAATGGTGCAGCGATGATTTATTCTACTGGGTACGATTTGTAAGGCATTCATTCCTACTAGAGACCACTGCAAATGCATTGATTCAATAAGTTGTAATAGCTCTTTGGTCAATACAAAACATGTTTATAACAGTTTCTGCACTAAATCCCCATAAAGAGATTTTGGTCAGACTCAGGCAACAAGCACTAAAGAGGGCGGGGTTTTCACCTGTTGTTTTCTATGGGGACTGTTTTGCAGCGTTTTGTGACTTTTGTCTGTCACACCAAGTAAAATCCACAGCACACACTAGACTGATTAAACATGTTTTAATGAACAATTTCTATTTTTAGTCATGATAACAGAGCAAAAGAGTTTTCCAAACAGATGCACAAGCAATAACATGTTTTATAACTTCCGTGTGTTGTTGTTAGAGAAAATTAAGTTTTCAAGCCCACTTGGTGCTGGAGCCAACTCATTAGGAACAAAACTTGAAGCCAATATCTTTAGATTTGTCAGTCTGGCAGCTATGCTCCGAAAGACGGCTCATTATGAGCTCAAAATCTACCAAACACAGAAATCTCTGAAGTTTACAATAAAATCTTACACATACATTTCAAAGTTTCTGCTTAGTTTTAAAAAAATCCTATTCTTTTCTTTGTTTTCCTGCTGAATTGCTGAGCGAGTCCCTGCTTCCTTTGACACGGGTCAGCCTGACCTAGCTAATTAAGTTCCCCTTGAAAGCCTCCTCGGTTGAAGAATTGGATCGTAGGGTTTCTTTTTGTACAATGGAACAAAATGTGTAGTAAGAAAGAAAAAAAATAACCAAGGAAATATCGCTCCTTTCTTCGGTCCTCAGAATAAAAACAATCGTATTTTTGTTGTTTTGAAGCTAATTTGTGGTTTAGACATGGACTCTCTGGCCTGTTTGCTGGTCTGCCTTGTAATAGTCCTTGAAACCTAAAAGTGGTAAAGTTTCCAAGCAACCAGGGGAAGTGAAGGACCAACCAAGGATTTATAAACACTTGTTCCACTGTGATTTATTTAGTAGAGGAATGTAGAGCAGCATTAAAACCAGAGAAGGGAGTTCTGCCTCTCTTCAAACTCCACTTTCACTTGTCAGCAGCAGGAAACAGACATAGAGGTGAGAAGCATTCATTTATTTGTATGATAACAAATTTTTGGATGGATAATTTAAACACCATTATTTTCTGCTAATGTGATCATTTATTTACAAGTTATGAGACTGTTTGCATTTTCTGTGACTTTAACTTTAAATTTGCACTATAAAAATAAACTAATGCACTTTATTCACAAATATTTTATATTTTTGAAAAATGTATTACATTTTCTCAGTTATATTTGTCTACTCATCACCTTTTATTGCACATTTTTCAATCTCTATCTTTGTTTAAAATGAAAATATAACAAACTAAAAAGTAAATTATTACTTAAATTTTTAAAATCCAAGTATTTTCACTGATTGTTGTATTTATTATATCTGATCTTCACTGCCGTTACCCAAATAAAACTGACACATTTTCTCCTATTTCTCAAAGAATTAAGAACAATTGTGGATTTTAATTTTAAAGCTGAGAAGATTTGCTATAATTTCACTGCAAAGCAGAATCCCTACTGAACCCAAAAACAGAAAAACTTTCCAGCTATACCATTTTTTTAATGCAGATTTCAGCGAATGCTCCACAAATCTGCTGATGTTTTAAGACGCAGAGTCTGATATGACATTAGCCAATTAGAAAACAAGAGACAGAGATGAAAGAAAAGGTGACTTTGATGGTTTTTGGCTGAGCTTCAAGGCAGCTTTCTGAGTAAATTGGACAAGTCTAGACCTCCCTGGGTACAACAGAGAGATGAATGGAGGAGTAAAATGTGGAGGGTGCTATTTCACTTTTAAAAAATGCTCAACGTGGGTGTGTTATAGTTTTAATGTGCCTTCAGTACAGACTTCCAGAAGGATTTGAGAAGAGTAAACAGAAGCTCCACAGATTGTTCTGGTTGCTCAATAAAGAAGATTGTCACCTTTTCTGCCAGCTTCCTGCTGATGCATTTGCCCAGCTGGAGAAACAAAAGTGATGACAATACCAGCGATGTTCACCACTGACCACATGGTGGTTTATTGTCTGTCTGAAGTCACCCTCCTCCTGGTTCTGCTGCTGTTTTTGTTCCTGTTCATCAACGCCTGGAGCCAAGCTCACCACTCCCACATACCAGGTACAGTAAAAAGCCAACATCCTCTTACAAAAGGAAAAACAGGATGTAAGAAGCTCTATTTGACCATGTTTTTATTTTAAATGTGTTCATTTGTTCACTTTAGTACCTTTTGATGCAAAATGACCAATACAAAAATCAAATTTTCTCCAAAAACAAAAAAAGAAAAGCTGTATGAGTGTTGGGGGGGGGGGGGGGGGGGGGGAAAGAATAGTGAAGCTGAAGCCCTAAAAGTCCCAAAGGCAATTATGAGGAAGAAGAGAAACACCTGCACTTGGAGGAGCGTCTAAAGTGTATTTCTTTTAGCACATTGTGACAAATACAGGACAATAATCTGTTTATGTATGCACTGCCATACAAAAAGAAATTTGCCACCAGAAATAAAGGTCACACACTAATTTTTTGTTAGACCACCTGTAGCGTTGGTTACAGCACACATTTGTTGTGGCGATTGTTTCCATGAGCTTCTGCAATGTCACAAGATTTGTTTACATCCAGTGTTGCATTAATGTTTCACCAAGATCTTGCATTGATGATGGTAGTCTGATTGCTGCACAAAGCCTTCTCCAGTACATCCCAAAGACTCTCAACGGGGTTAAGGTCTGGGCTCTGTGGTGACCAATCCAGGTGTGAAAATTACATCTCATTCTCCCTGAACCACTCTTTCACTATTTGAGCCTGACAAATCCTGGCATTGCCATCTTGGAATATGCCCGTACCATCAGGGAAGATGGAATAACCTGGTCATTCAGTATATTCAGGTAGTCAGCTGACCTCACTCTTGGAGCACATCCTGTTTCTGAACCTAGACCTGACCCACTGCAGCAACCCCAGCTCATAGCACTGCCCCCACAGGCTTGTACACTAGGCATGATGGGTGCATCACTTCATCTGTCTCTCTTCTTACCCTGATGCACCATCACTCTGTAACAGGGTCCATCTGGACTCATCAGACCAGTTTTAATAATGAGTTGGACAGTTTTAACCCAGTTGTAGTTGTTTCTGCATCTCCTTAGATGTTTTCTCTTCTTGATGCCAATGATCTGACCCTTCTCAAACACACTAACATTTTTTCCACGACCACCAGATGTGTCTTTCCACATGGTTGTTTAAGAAATGTGAAGCAACTCATTGCACCAGTTGGGGTTAAATAATTTGTTACCAGTTGAAAGATAATCGCCCATCAGTAATTATCCAATAGGAGGTTCTTACCTATTTGCTTTGTTAAATCCAGGTGGCGACTTTATTTTGACTAGACTATGAATTAGATAACTGGGTTGATCCATCCCTCTAACGCTGACCTCCAAATCTGAGAGTTGTTCCTGAAATTTCATTAAGCTAAATTGTGGTTTTGTGGGAAACAGAGGCGGAGTCTCATGGTAAAAACCACAAGTCTTGGGATCTGATTAAAGATGTTAATGATAACCCTATACAGAAGTAGGTGACTTGCACAGAGCACTAAGTTTTTAGGAATTTAAAAACATGTGGAAACCTGAAATTAATATAAATGATTTACAAAGTATGAAGTCACAATTGGTTCAAATTTCACAGACCCAAAAAGAAATTTCTTCCAAAAAAGAAAAATGTGAATGCTGACTCAGCATTATTATTTATCCTAGTATTCAGATTTAAAACAAAACATTAAAAAATAAATAAATAAAATAAACAGTTTTGATGCTCATCATGGAGTCCCCAGACAAAAAACTAAGTGTTAAGTTTTACAAACTTCTCCTCAGGTCCTTCTTTCCTGGTTGGACTCGGTCCACTTCTCTCCTACGCCAGATTCCTGTGGACCGGGATCGGAACGGCATGCAATTACTACAACAACAAATACGGAAGCATTGTTCGGGTTTGGATTAATGGAGAGGAGACCCTCATTTTGAGCAGGTACATCTATTAAAGTAAAACATTCAGAAGCTTCATTTAACCAAATAAATCAGTGGCTGGATCAGTGAAGGTTTGTTTTGGATTGCAGGTCTACTGCTGTGTACCATGTGTTGAAAAGTGCTCTGTACACGTCCAGATTTGGGAGCAAAAGGGGACTAGAGTGTGTTGGGATGGAGGGGAGAGGTATCATTTTCAACAGTGACATCCCACTTTGGAAAAAATCAAGGACATACTTTTCCAAAGGTAAAAAAATAATGCACAATTAAATCAGAGTTTCACACCATTTTACTAAACTCCTGCACCATTTCATGTCCCAGCTCTGACTGGCCCTGGCCTGCGGAGGACTGTGGGAATCTGTGTGAGCTCCACAGACAAACACTTGGACAACCTGCATGATGTGACTGACCCCTCAGGACACGTGGATGCCCTGAGTCTCCTGAGAGCCATAGTGGTGGACATCTCCAACAGGCTGTTCCTCAGGGTGCCCCTGAATGGTCTGCTGCACATTTTCAGCACATGCTTTAGTTTCTGACAGAAGATACATCTAAAAGCATTCTTACACTAAAGCCTGCTGCTCCTGATTCTTCTTTTTTGTTTCATATGACTCAGAAAAAGAGCTGCTTATGAAAATCAATGACTACTTTGAGACCTGGCAAACAGTACTGATAAAACCGGATATATTCTTCAAGATTGGGTGGCTGTACAACAAACACAAGAGAGCAGCGTAAGGACCTCTACACATCACACAAACCCAACATTTAGGTTTCTTCAGCATCATCTCTGTTGCTTTGTGCACTGTCAGCCAGGAGCTGCAGGATGTGATGGAGAGCCTGCTGGAAACGAAAAGAAAACTCATTAATGAAACTGAAAAGCTGGATGAAGATCTTGACTTTGCAACAGAGCTCATATTCGCCCAGGTCAGTGTCTTTTATCTGTGTCACAGAGAAACTCCTATCTGGTTGTGGATTGATGAGTTTATCTCGTTTTCAGAACCACGGAGAGCTCTCAGCAGATAATGTCAGGCAGTGCGTACTGGAGATGGTGATCGCAGCTCCAGACACGCTCTCCATCAGCCTCTTCTTCATGCTGATGCTGCTCAAACAGTACCCTGATGTAGAGCTGCAGATTGTGGAGGAGATGAACACTGCCATGAGTGAGCACATGTTAAACACACTGCGGTGATTTAGCTGGACATTGTGTCAAGCTGACAGGTTGTTCATCTGCAGAGGGAAAATCAGTGGAGAACCTTGACTATGATGGACTGAAAGTGATGGAGAGTTTCATTAATGAGTGTTTGAGGTTTCATCCTGTGGTTGACTTCACCATGAGGAGAGCTCTGGAGGACGACGACATCGAAGGCACTAAAATCAGAAAAGGAACCAACATCATCCTCAACATCGGCCTTATGCACAAGAACGATTTCTTCCCCAAACCCAAAGAGTTCAGCCTGGTGAACTTTGACAGCACGGTGAGTGAGCGGAGCGCTGCGGAACAACTTGGAAAAGAAAAACAAACACAAGTTTAGTCTCTACTTCCTGTGTTTGGCAGGTGCCCAGTCGCTTCTTCCAGCCCTTTGGCTGCGGGCCTCGTTCCTGCGTGGGCAAACACATCGCCATGGTGATGATGAAGGCCATCCTGATCACCCTTTTGTCCCGCTACACGGTGTGTCCCCGCCACGGCTGTACCCTGGACAGCATCAGGCAGACCAACAACCTGTCTCAGCAGCCTGTGGAGGATGAGCACGGCCTCACCATGCTCTTCGTCCCCCGCACACAGAACACTCAGCTGTGAAGCATGAGAGCAATGACATCCCCTCATTGCTGAGCAGGACGACATGTGTTTGTGTTAGACCTGCTGGTAAAGACATAAACACACATTCAAGAGGTTTTTGCCTTCGTTTCAACAGTGATAGTGGAATTTGATGAATCAGAGCAAAACACATTTAAATGTCTGACATAGAAATAAAGAAAATAAAACGTTAACAGGAAAACATACTATGGTTATATTAATCCTACTTAACAAAGATCATTTCCTAAATAACTGTGCTCTTTATTTTTATTTACTCCATTCCAATCATTCTTGAGTGATACAATCTTTACAGGTTTTGGGCTAAAACATGGTTTGCTAGCTTAGTCTTCCCCAACACACTGTGAGCCTTAAAGCAACACAAAATTTTTTTTTTAACTTTAATCTAGAAATTTAACATTGATCTCAGTGATTGTTGGGTTAGAAACTTAACCAGTTTCATATTTCACACCATATTTGGTCTAGGGGGTGATCATATACATGCATTACAGCTGTTAGCATCTCTTACTTTTTCTTCCAGGCTCTGCCAGTATGCCAGCAGAAAAGCAAACTTCTGATGTTTATCAATGTCAAGGCGCCTGGCCTGTCTTGCTAGACCAGGCGCCTTGCTAATGAGGACACTGTCCTTCCTTGGTCAAAGAAAACAGTTACATGGAACAGACTTACATATTACATATTCAACATAAATGTTTAACAACCTTTTTACTTTTTTAATTGTGTACATATTGGTTAGATTAAATATGTAAGCAAGCTACTACCTGCTGTAACAGCCACCAAAGCTGCAACTAGCAACCATTGATAACTGCTTTAGATCTAAAAAACATTTCAGATTTCAGTCCAATAGCTACAATTAGTTGATTTACATTTAAAGTGGAAATTTGTCCACGAAGTAGCTGCTGGCTCCTGATCCACCATCCTTTTGAAAATACAGCGCTGTATTCTGGGAAAATTTTGACCCAGAGACGGCAACAAGACACCTTGCATGTATCCTTGCTCAGTTAACTAAACAGCTAACAAGGAGAGGACAGGCGTCTCAGAAACACAAGAACACTGGAACCGATTGGAACATGCCTTAGCATTTCCTCATGACGTATTTCCTAGGCAACCAGGGCGGGACCAAGGCATCAAGGCAAGGTTCCTTGACACTGAGAAACACCCTTCTTCTTTTACTTCTTATGCATTTAATTGATGATCAGCAAATTGAACAAGCTAACTGCACAGAAAACAGCTAACAGTCGTAATGCATGTGTAATGGGCCATTCCCATCTGTACCGGGCCGGGTAGCGTAGGTTGTTTACATATCTGGGTGGCCTGGTATTTTTCCGGGCCAACCAAGGCTCATTCGCAGCCCTCTTCTCGAGGGGGTCTGCTTCAGGCCGACCAGGGCCAACACACCCACTGCTGACAGCAAATTCACACCTTCCATTAGAGCAAGCCTCTGATTGGTGGGTAGAATCAGCCCACATGGGCTTAAGGCAAGGATGTGTGGAATCAACCGGGCCAGGCTGGGGCCGACTGGGGCTACCTGGCCCAGGCCGACCCGGTACAGATGGGAATAGCCCATAAGAGCACCCCCTAGAGCACCTACCCCTCCACAAAACTGTAAAGTGCAGTATGTGGCCAGTAGAGGGCTGCAGAGTGGTGTCAAATATGAAACTGTTCAAGTTTCTAACCCAACAACCACTGAGATCAATGTTAAAGCTTTAGCTTAAAGTTAAAAAAAAAACGATTTAGTGTTACTTTAACTATCATTTAAGAGCTTTTTGTCAATTTGTTAGTCATTTGATTAAACTTTATCAAAAAATATTCTGATATGAAACTTTCCCGAGTACTCCTTTTCTTCACTGAACTAACGTGGATTCAACATGACCACCTGAGCCAAGATTTCTGGGACATGTGAGTGAAAATTCAGTCATTAAAGAGTCATTTCAAGTCTTTTCACATGAGCTGAATTTATTTATAATTTACTAGAATGTAGTGAGAGGCACTCTGAGAAACAAGAACTCTGTGCCACAGGCACAAATCAAACATGCCGCCTTGGCATCACAACGTAAGGCAAAAGGGTTCATCTAAGCAGCCTCGCACCATGCTTTAAAGTCAGTGCACGAGTATGACATGAGACAAAAATCAGACAGATTTCTCCTGTCTTAGTGAAAATATGACAAAAATGAGGATATAAATAAATGTTTTAATACTGAATAGATGGAATTCATACTTGAAGTGAAATGTTAGTCATATTTAACATAACCATAAGTGCATAGACGGTTTAATTAGATAAAAGGCAACATCTGTAAAGGATCAATAAGATAAACATTACTGTGATTAGGACAAAAATCCTTTACCACAGATGCCCAGCAGAAATAAGGAGGTGTTAAATCTTTAGGCAATAACAAATGTAAACACATACATATAAATATCAGCACTGACGTTCAGCTTTCTACCAAGATTTTCCTGTAAAGACAACATTCCTGTGATTTTCCACATAGTGAGCAAAAAATAAAAAAACAATGGTTTTTTTTTTCTGTCTTAAAATTTTAAGAAGTTCAGACAGTAATTGAAAGTAGATCAGAGCAATAATGTCACGTCTCAACTAAGATGAATGAAACATGTCTGTGTAACATTAAATTACTCCACTGGCACATAAACAATAAAATTGACTTTTTAACAAACCTCTAGAGTTTTTAATCCCTGATTGTTCTAGACACAGAATGTAGATTAGAAATTAGGACAATTTATCTTTTTACAATTTGTAGATCTGGAAAATGGGAAAAAAGAAGTTAATTGTTTATTAATCCTTTATAAGTCAGAATAAATACAATGGTGCTAATTTAAGGTCATTATTAAAGTATGACAAGATATTCTGGACTTCTATCTGCATTTAAGACCTTAGTGTTGTTTTAAAACAAACCAGGTTTCAGCCCTGAGTTTATTTACCTGCCACGGCTTTCAAAGCTTTTTTAAATTGTTTGTAATTCATCAAAGAAACCCATGATCTGTAAAATAAAAAAGTGAAATCTCTGCTCAGCTCTCCTGTAGCGCTCTCTGACAGTGGTAGAGGAGGCAGTCGGGCAACTCGGGGATGGGGGAGCGCAGCCACACCGCCAGCATGCCAGCGTGAACGCGACAGTGCAGGAGGCACGGCTGATCCTGTCTGAGGCAGCAAGCTACAATCCCTTCGTTTCCTGGGAAACAAACATTGTTGACATCACTCAGTGGTTCAACACATGCAACTGCAGGAACACATCTGAAATCTGCCAAATAGCTCAAACAACTATTGTTTTTTTTAATAAACAACTTTATCTAATGCTTATAATAAAGGAATATGTTTTATTTTACACAAGAATTACATCATTTGAAGGTAATTTATGTATTTATGATCCATTTGCTTTTCAGCTTAGTGAAATTATTCTACCTAATCACTTGACATTTCTTTTCTAATGATTGATTGAAAGAATGATGAATTAAAGGAGATTGGCATCAGTTTTAAATCATTTCTATAAAACTTCAATAGAAAGCATCAAGTAACCTTTTTACAATGCTTTTACAAGACCTTGCAAACGCGCTTGTTTGTTTAAAACGCTGAAATGAAAAAGCTGCAGAAATTTTAACATGCAAATCTTTTAATAGTGTCGTCTCCTAAACTAAAGATCAAATCACAAAATAAGTAAACAAAAAACTAAAATCCAGCAATCAATCTCTACTATTGCTAAAGTGCTGATAAAATAATTATTCATCTCTGCAATAAAGGAGCGTTAAATGTTTGAAAGTCACAGCTCTTAGAGTACTCAGGTCATTTATTCCTACTTTTTTCCTTTTATCAAGAATAAAACCTGAATATTATAAATCCAGAGCTCACACAGATGCTTCCTTACCTATAATCTCTACAACATGAAGCTGAAGCTTGTCCTTCAGCACCTTCAGCGTAGCGGTGAGCGGCTCCTCCGCGTCCATCATCAGCGGCAGATTCTGCTTGGTGTCGTGTGAAAAGGCCAGCCACATTGTCCCGTACTCCTCAGTGGAAAGTCTCAAAGGTCTGCAGGACACATGTCAATGTTATTTACTCATCGTCAGCGTGACCACACCTTTAAAAACATGTCTCACCTGAGGAAGCTGGTTAAAGGAATTCTGTGTGAGAATTGTGTTTCCTGAAGCGAATTATCAGGAATCTGGTGCGACATCATCCCAGACAGCACAAAGTAAACCGAGGGACTCTTCACCGTTAGAAAATACTGACACACCACTACGCCGTGGCTTTTTAACTCCTCTACTGGACTGTCACACACACAGGACACCTTAACAACAGAAACGTTACAGGAAATGTTACGATTCATAGAAAATTATTTGATTAAACTGTACTGATCCTTTAAATTGTATAAATTACCTCAAGTTCCTCACAGGTGACTTGAACTTGAATCTGCTGTATGTCATAATCAGACGAGCTCTTCATGAAGACGAGAAGCACTAAAGAATCGTCTTTTTGAACATGACAGGAAGACAGATCCAGGCTTGGGCTGGTGCATAGGGGAGTGATTTCTGAGTGAGGGAGTCCAGAAAGTTCTGCTGGAAGATGTGAAGTGAGACACGAGTCTTTAGGTCTGTCTAGCTCTTCGTGTGGAGAAGAACCGGCTGCTAATGCGGAGTCTTCTCTAAGTAGAGTACTTTTTATTCCCTTCATGTCTCTGTCAGGTAACTCTACTTCTCCATTAGCAACAGTGAGGTCAACAGAGCTTAGATGAGTCTGTTCAGGTGAAGAAATTAGATCTGAGGAAATGCTGGAGTCCAGCAGCAGGTGACCCACACTACTGGGAGGAGAAACCAGTGGGTTCTGCGTGCTGGAGGGGAATGATGCAGCTGGATCTTTGAGTTTTCTTCTGAATCGTTGAGATGTTTGCTCAGATTTTCCCATCTGTTAGATGAAAAACTTTAAATTGTAGCACACATTTGTATAAAAGCAACATTTTAGAGAACTAAGGACAGAAGGCCCTTAAATATTTATTTCACTTCATTTTCCTTCTACAAACAGATTCATAAAACCATGAACTGACCAGACACACGGAGCTCTGGGAGGCCAGGCCAACGAACAGTGAGGATGCCAGCTGCTGTTTTTCCTGTTCACATTCGGGGATTGGTGTAGGAGTCTGGCTGTAGGAGGCGTCGCCGTCACCCTGCTGAACGAGAGGCTGGAGCGGACTGGGAGCCTCGACCGGAGCAGTTTCCTCTGCAGATTCTCTCTGAGCCAGATAACCTTCTTTCCCCCAGACCCTCCTCACTCCATCCAGCTTCAAGGTTGTGGAGCTGAAACACAAACAGGGACTCAGCATTGCGAAATAAAGAAGACAAACAGACTTCCAGCTGAACCTACATACCCGCCTTTGTGTGAGTGATCCGTGCGGTCGCCTGACAGACCAGAGCTCACGGACAGCAGCGTAGGGGACTGTCTGTCTGCGATGCTGCAAGAGGACATGCTGATAGGCAGGGACAGGCCATAGGGCTCCAAACTCAGTGCTGAGACGCACAAAACCATCAGAACACACCCAAACAACACACCAAACTTGCAGCCAAAATAATTTTCACACATTCTACCTTTGGATCGGGACAGTTCCTCCTGTCTTTGATGGGGAGGCTTATAGGGAGCGGCGCCTGCAGCTAGCGCTTCTGACACAAATCCATCCAGAAACGACAGCGATGAATCTACCTGGAAACCAACGTAAACACAGCAGCAATAAACCCTCTAAGTGAAGCTTTAAACGTTCACTGAAACTGTGTCTCATCTGCAACAACCAGACCAGTAGATCTTCCATTTGAAGTATGATGTATGCTCTTTAAATGACTGAAGCTGTAGCTAAAAGCAAACCTGAACCTTCTGCAGACATGATGAAACAGCTGCCCTGATTGATGCTGATATTCCTGCTCTCATTAGTTTGGTTCCTCTAATCAGCTCTGTGTTAACACCAACTCCAGCAAACAGCAAAGAAAACTAAATAATCGTCTGTGTTTCTGCTCGGTCAGTTTTGCAGCCTTACCTCCATGGGCTCCTGGCTGACACCCCGAGGTAGCACCCTGGCCTGTAGCTCAGGGTTTTGGCTGAGGTACTGCAGCTCCTGAGCTCTTTGTCGCAGCATTGTGTCCATGGAACTGCTGTATGTTTCAGAAACCTCCAGAGGCACGGAAAGAGGTGCTCCACCCGAGCAGAGTTTGGTCATCGCCATGAGGATCCAGCTTTTAGTCTCACTGCTGGTGCTCTTTATATTCAACAGTTTAACCAACAGCCTCAAGACCAGATCGGGCTCAACATCCTCCCGTAAATGAGAATATTCTCCAAGAACCTGAACATAAAGAGTTCACAATTAAGGAATGAAATGTCATTTCATCATCTGATCCTGGGTAAATCACTGGAACATTCTTTTGACACTTACAGCAGATCTAAACTCTTTGTTTCTTTTTGTTGAAATGAAAATAGATTTTCTTTATTTGTGTTGTTGGGTGATCCCAGTACTCCCAGAACACTCACCCAGCAGATGGCCTGGAGGAAGCGCTGGGGCAGCTTGCTGGGCTCTCCCTGAAGCAGAGAAATGTAGGAGTTCACCGCAAACAGCCTCAACTTCTTGTTCTCCTCCTCATCATCAAATCCTGTGTCATAGAGAAAATAATAAAACTACATGATACTTGAATAGAAAACCATTAAACGGTAAACTTAGATCAAGTTGAGCTTGGTTTTAGCTCACCTTCTGAGAGCAGTTTAAGGAAACTGTTTGGGATGTCGGGCTGCAACGTGTCTCCGCCTACAGAGAACACCGTGTTCATGGTCTCAACAAACCACTCGTTGTCTGGTGCATATGTGAGAGGGTTTATAGGAAAAGGCTTTAAAAAGCAACAATAGGTTGATTAGTGCTTTTGCACTTTGCAACAGATTACAGAACAGCTGCGATGTAATTTTAAACAAGCTGAATGAGAAGAACCACAGCTGGAAAACAGAACAATGAAAATGACAGGGAGAAAACCAGAAGAAAGACGAGCAAAACAAACCACAGAAATGTGAGACATTCAATGAAATAACAAAGAAAGCATAAAGAAATATGAACCAGTCAAAAAAGTATCTACATAAAGATGTCATTTAAGTAACAAAAGACCCAAATAAACTTACTAAAGATGCAAACGGATTACATGGAGATACAAAACAACGGCAAAGCTTTAAAACTGTTCAAATGAGCCGAAATAAGGCCAACTATAAAAATTTGCATTTCTTGCAGAAATGCTGTTTGAATGCTGGATAGCTGAAACTAAGAAAAACTGTCAAAATGAGCTGAATGTATTGAAAGATGTAGAAGCAAAAAGCACCAACAAGCAAATAAAGCACAAAAAGTAAGTGAGGAATGGAGAAAAATAATCATAAATAGCAAAAAACTGAAATCTGTGAACATTGTATAAAAATCTGGACAGCTAAAATGTCTAAACACCTGTTATTTCAGTTGGACAAGTTTAACAGTTTAATCTTTACCTTTAGCTGAACTGTGAAATTAGCAGCTTATGCTAAATTTGGTAACTGATTGCTGAAGTTGTTTATTAGTTGAAGTGAAGCTGAAACTAAGCTAAACTGGCAAATGAGCTGAATGTAGTGAAAGATGAGAAAGCAAAAAGCACCAACAAGCAAATAAAGCACAAAAAGTAAGTGAAGAATCAAGAAAACTAATCCTAAACAGCAGAAAACTGAAATCTGTGAACAATGTTTAAAAAACTGGACAGCTAAAATGTCTAAACACCTGTTATTTCGGTAGGACTAGTTTAACAGTATAATTTTTACATTTAGCTGAACTGTTAATTTAGCATCATATGCTGAATTCAGAAACTGATTGCTGAAGCTGCTGATTAGCTGAAATGAAGCTGAAACTAAGCTAAACTGTCAAAATGAGCTGAATGTATAGAAAAATCACTAACAAGTGTAATAAAGCTCAGAATATAGGTGAAGAATGGACAAAAAATGCTAAACTGCAGAAAACTTTAATCTTAGAACATTGATTAAAAACTCGAAATTTGAAATGGTTAAACATTTGAATGAGAATAGTTTAATGGGTACATTTTTACAATTGGCTGAACTGTGAATTTAGAAAAAAATTGCTGATATCTGAAACTGATAGATTAACATATGTTCAGACTTGATATGGGATGAATGAATGAATGAATGAATGAATGAATGGATGGATGGATGGATGGATGGATGGATGGATGGATGGATTTATAAGTGGATGGATGGATTCCTTAGGCCAAGCTGATTAATTTGATGTATCACATGTGTGGGTGTGTAATTCCATTTAGCCAGAAGATGATTGACCTCTCTCAACCAATCAGGGAGCTGGGAGGGAGCGGGGCACTTTCCCACCTTATGATGGTCAATCAAATTTAACTTGTTTCTAGTTTTAAGTACAGATAGTTCAAAAAGATCAAAAACAGGAGTCTGTTATTGGCTCAATATTCAGCTTTTTATATTCATTCCTATGAGACTTGGTTAAAGTGATTTGTAGCTCCTTGTGCTGCCATGGTAACAGATGACAGGAATCTGCTTTAATAAAGCAATGTACAATGTCACATGACTCTATTAAACTTTGAATAACATTTCTATCTTAAAGTATGTTGATACAGTTGTGTCGAAAATGTTATTAAATGTTGTCGCTAAGCACATTGCCATGGTAAAGCAGAACACAAAATCAAGCTAATACAAGACTCCTGGGACCAAGCAGGTTGAATTGATGTATCATATGTGTGGGTGCATATTTCCTTTTAGGCAGAAGAGAATTGAAAACTCTCAGTCAATCAGAGAGCAGAGAAGGAGGGGGCGGTTCCTGCCTTCTGACTAGTGTTAAAATGTCAGCTATGCTGCTAGTTTTAAGTGTATAGAGCTCAGAAAGATAAGAAACAGCAGTATGTTAGAGGTTTAATATTAGGCTTTTCACATTAATTTCAATGCGACTTGTTTGGGGATATCCTTATGCACTTGTGTTACCATGGTAACAGATGACAGAAATCTACTTCAATATACTTATGTTCAATGTGCCATGACCTTTTTAAATTTTAAATAATGTTCGTATGTTAAATTACTTTGAAACAGTAGTGTCTAAAATGTATGAAATGTCATTGCTAAGATTGTTACCATGGTGTCAGATAACACATTTAAAATTTAATACAAGATTTCTGAGACCAAGCCGGTCATTTTGATGTATCATATGTATAGGTGCTTGATCCTGCTTGGACAGAAAATAGTTGAACATTCTCAGCCAATCAGAGAGGAGCAACACTGTTTTCCCGCCTTTTCCCCTGGCTGTTGGAGACATGCAGCTGTACTCCTATTACTGAGAGAAGCCATTAAATCTGTCCTTCAGAAGTGAAATTGGACCTGTCAAACTTCTCATCACCATTCGAAAAGTACTGCACCGATTCGAAATTTTCAAAAAGTGTGAGCGGCAGAAGGCTTTGGTGGACATCTGAATGAAGTCTTGTGTGTCTGCCACGAATGTTTTAGAAGATATGGAGAGAAAATTTCAGCTGTCTGTCGGCCACAGGTGCCTTTTTTTTAAAGGGGTTTAAATGGAGGAAAGCTAGCACAGTCCTCCATCTGAGGCTTGTAGCACAAAAAATGTGATACCAACAGCAAAACTGAAGTCATCACTTCGAAGCAGACAAAATAACCTAACAAATTTGAGAATATCATTAGTGTACTATAAAAGATGTGGTCGGTGGAAATTTTTGTTTCAAGATTTCATAAATCATGCAGTTAACAGCTGCTCAGATGCCATGTCAGACCTCTGAACGTCTCATCAACATTCAAAAACCGCTGCACCGATTGAAAATTTTCAAAAAGCATGACTGGCAGAAGGCTTTGGTGGTTATCTTTGTGAAGTCTTGTGTGCCTACCATTAATGATCTTGAAGCTATGAGGAGAACATTTCAGCAATCTGTCAGCCACAGGAGCCTATTTTATAAGAGGTTTAAATGGAGGAAAGCTGGCACAGTCCTCTTTCTCACGCGTGTAGCGCAAAAACCGTAAAACTTACAGGAAAACCAAAGACATCACTTTGAAGCGGACAAAATAGCCTAACGAATTTGAGAATATCATTAGTGTACTATAAAAGATGTGGTCGGTGGAAATTTTTGTTTCAAGATTTCATAAAATCATGCAGTTAACAGTGCTCAGCTCCTTAGATGTCATGTCAGAGCTCTGAATGTCTCATCACCATTGAAAAACTGAAGCCCCGATTGGAAAAGTTCAAAAAGCGTGAGTGGCAGAAGGCTTTGGTGGTTATCTGTGTGAATTTTTGTGTGCCTACTTTGAATTGTCTAGAAGCTATGACGAGAACATTTTAGCTGTCTGAAGCCAATCGGAGAAGAAAATCTCAGTTCTATTTCGTCTAGTCTTAGCCCTTAAGCGAGCTGCTATTGGAAGGATGATCTCCGCATCAGCCAATCATGAAGAGCTTAAATGTATGCCCACCAATAGTGGGCCCCCTCGTGGTATATAACCGCAGTGACCCCACTGCTCGCCTCCTTTTTCTCTTCATGCCAAGCTGAGAGCTTCTTAAAGAGCAAATTTATCCAGAAAGAGCAAGATTATCCGAGAAGACTTACCAGCCATGTCCAGTGATGCCAGACCCTGCCCGACCTGCCAGTCGGGCTCCATTTCCAGCGGAGACCTGCACGCTAAGTGTGAGGTCTGTCTCGGGGCTCACCACGCTGGCCTGGCCTTGACCCCGCAGGCCTCGTGCCCGTTCTGTGCCGCTCTGCCCGTGGCAGAGAAGATTCGCCGGGTCGAGTACTTCACTCCCACCGCCGACGAAGAATTTCCGGTGGCTGACTCGTACCCGCTGGACAAGGCGTTGGATTTCTTCGACGCCGGTCAGGAGCCGGCTGGCTTCAACCGGCTGGATGACGTCACCGACAGCGAGAACTACGACGAGGCGGCATCCCTCCTAGACATAACGGAGGTCGATGAGCTCCGCCCAGCGGGTCCTTCTGCCCCAGTGGCTTCTCGCTCCTCCCTGCCAGCAGTAAGAGCACTGCTCCAGGAGCTGCCTGCCATCATTTCTGCGGCAGCAGCCCACAAGGGGCTAGCTGTGCCGGAACCAGCCCCGCCTGAAGCAGATGATTTGGCGGGAATCTTCGGGGCAACTCAGACACGCTGTCTAGACCCTATTTGGCCGCGCTTTCCCGCTGCTATGAGCTGCTGGTCTGCCGCCTTCTCCGAGCCTGCCAAGCTCAAGGCGCCAGTCTCCACCTATGCGCCCATCACCAAGGTCGAGGGGTTTTCCGACCAAGGCTGGCCGTCCGTTCCTCCGCTAGAGCCGGACTTGGCCTCGCTGTTTGGCGCCAAGAACCACCTCGCTGGCCCGCGAGCTGTTCCCGCTTCAAAACATGACCAGCTGCTGACGCGGCTCACCGACCGCGCACATCAGTGTGCCTTTCAGACCGGCGCTGCAGGGAAGAACATCGCCCTCCTTGCCTTCGGCGTCTCGAGGATGATGGAGGAGCTGGAAGCCCCCGAGGAGTCGAAAGCCGTCATTACTAAGACTGCTGATGCTATCCTCAATTTGTGTGCTGCTGTGCTCACCGGTTCTGCTCGCATCGCTGCCTGGCAGACCCTCATCCAGCGAGCGATCTGGCTCAAGGCCCTGCCCTCCATTCCGGAACATCTGCAAAGGGAGATGCTGGACGGCCCCATCACCACCGATGTTCTGTTTGGTCCCCATCTTAGGGGCGTCATTGAGAGGGCTCAGAAGACGGCCGAACTATCGGCTACGGTACGAGACCTGGTTCACCCTCGGTCAGCCTCGCACTCCGGCCGTTCTGCCAGAGGATGGGACGAACGGCGCGGAAGCTTCAAACGCCCAGCTGCACCGTCCGCTCCACGGAGCCGGCCTCCCGCTTCGGCTCCACATCAGCGGGACCAGCGAGATGGCGGGCAACGGTTCCGGCGGGGCCAGCAGACGCCGTCTTGGCAGTCCCAGGTGCACGAGCCTTGCCGAAAGCAGCCACGGAAGTGACTCTTTGGGGGGAATGTGTGTGTACATGATTGTAATGATGTTGATGTTGGTTTTGAAATAAAACCCAAAACATGTCACTCAAAGAGCACAATCCTACAGTCCTCCGCAGAATCCTCTGCCGAGTTCTCACACATGTTCCCCACACCAAGCACTGCTGCACGCATACATGTTCCTGCAGGCAGTCATAATATACGGCCAACCGTAAGGGTGCGCTCCATTTGCGCTCCGGCCCCAGCATCCGGCCGGGCCCAACTCTCCCAGCTCTCACTACATTGTCGGGTGGGGCGAGATGTCAGGTCGCTGTCTCGACCACGCGCGGCGGCACAGTGCGCAGCTTCATCCGCTGGCACTCTGTCGCCCCCGTGCACAGGCTCGGCTCCCACTCGTCCTTCACTCTCGGACTCCACGCTCCGCGGTGCGGACCAGCCTGTTCCAGCTGTTTCGCACTCGCCCTTTCGAGCGCAGCCCTCCATGGGTCGCCCCCAGTTCTCTGGTACGGGCGACGGCGGTAAGGGCGCATGCACAACCCTCAGTCGTTGCTCACGTGACCGCGCACACGCGTCCACTGTCGGAACGCGCGCACGAGTGGCGCCGCCTTTGTATCATGAGCAAATGGATTTCGGACACCATTCATTGCGGTCACACACTTCATTTTCAGGTCACTCCACCTCCCTTCAACGGGATCGTGGAGACGACGTTCACATCGCAAGTACAGTCTCAGGCCCTAGAGCTGGAGTTGCGGGAACTTCTGTCCAAGGACGCTATTTCACGAGTCCCTCGCGGACAAGAGCTCTCCGCCTTCTACTCCCGCTACTTCATAGTACCGAAGAAGTCGGGAGGAATGAGACCGATTCTCGACCTGTCCCTGTTCAACTGCTCCATAGCAGTAATGCATTTCCGCATGTTAACGATGAGACAAGTCCTGGAATATGTGCGCCCCGGGGATTGGTTCACGTCAATCGACCTGAAAGACGCATACTTCCACATACCAGTAATTCCAAATCACCGGAAGTTTCTGCGTTTTTCGTTCAAGGGAGTTCAATATCAGTTCAATCGCCTCCCTTTCGGCTACTCGCTAGCCCCGCGCACCTTCTCCAAATGTCTGGAGACCGCGCTGCAGCCACTGCGCACGGAGGGAATGAGGGTTTTATTTTACTTGGACGATCTTCTCCTGTGCGCTCGGTCCAAGGACGAGGCGTCACAGCAAACGAGGAGGTTGACAGAGCATCTGTCGACCCTGGGGTTTTCTATAAACTGGGAAAAGAGCTCCGTTCTTCCATCCCAGTCGATTGTGTATCTCGGGGTGGAGTTGGACGCCTCCCTAATGAGAGCACGTTTGTCGCCTGCAAGAGCGGCAGATCTCTCCATGGTGATCTCCCGTGTACAACCCCGCAAGATCGTGAGAGCCCTGTTAGTCATGAAACTCCTGGGCATGATGTCCGCAGCCCATTCGGTGGTGCCGCTAGGCTTGCTGCACACGAGGCGCTTGCAACATTGGTTCACCCGCCTCCGGGTGCACCCGATACGTCAGAAGAGACGTATGTTGAGGATTCCCCCTTCAGTGGGCGGGGACCTCGCTCACTGGGGGAACCCCTGCATCCTCTCACGCGGGGTTCCCATCGGACGTCCTGCGTCACACGTATCTGTGTTTACGGATGCATCACTGTCGGGGTGGGGGGGCACGTGCTTGTCCCATACGGTGGCAGATCGTTGGCCCTCCCACACGCACGAGCACATAAATGTGTTGGAGCTTATGACAGTGAGGAATGTGATCAGACACTTTGCTGCCCTTCTCGAGGGCCGTCATGTCGAAGTTCACACAGACAACCAGGTGGCGGCAGCCTACATAAATCGCCAAGGGGGAGTTCGATCCCTCCCTCTGTTGCATGTCGCCACAGATTTACTGTGTTGGACACATGTCCACCTGCTGTCCATCAGAGCCATCTACATTCCGGGGGTCCTGAATGTAGCGGCAGACATCCTGTCGAGAGGGGGACCCCGCGACTCCGACTGGCGTCTGCATCCCGCACTGATATCACAGATCTGGATCAGGTTCGGGGAACCGTCTGTGGATCTGTTTGCGGCTCGCGAAAACGCTCAGTGTCGCCTGTGGTTTTCCCTGAGTCCCCGGGACGGACCTCCGCTCGGGGCGGACGCCTTCTCACACCAGCCCTGGCCTCGAGCGCTCCTTTATGCGTTTCCACCAGTCCCTCTGATTCCCCGTCTCTTAGACCGAATTCAGTCGGAACGGCTCTCGGTGATTCTGGTGGCTCCCAGGCGCTTGTCCGCGTCATGGTTTCCGGACCTGCAAGCGCTAGTGTCCGGCTCCCCGTGGAGGCTCCCGTGGAGGGCGGACGCCCTTCTCCAGGCAGATGGAATAATCAAACATCCTCCGGAAATAGGCCAACGGTTGTGGGTCTGGCCGCTGAGCGGTCACGCTTAGAGGCTTCTGGGCTGCCGCATGATGTGGTCGCCACGATTCAGAGTGCGCGGGCGCCCTCTACCATTGCGTCTTACGCTGCTAAATGGGCAGCTTTCCAGAAATGGTGCACAGAGCGGAATGTTCAAGCGCTCTCCTGCCAGCTGGCGGATGTCCTATCGTTTCTGCAGATACTGATGGACAGGGGCCTCGCCTTCAGCACTATTAAAACATATGCTGCAGCTATCTCATCCTGTCACCAAGGGTTTGGAGATAGATCTGTTTTCAATCATCCCCTCACAAAACGTTTTCTAAAAGATGTCAGGAGGAACAGACCTGTGTCCCGCCCGCTTTTTCCCCAGTGGGATCTAACGGTGGTTCTGCACGGCTTATCCAAAGCCCCATTTGAACCCTTGGACCAGGTCTCACTCAAGTTCCTGTCACTTAAAACTGCATTGCTGCTAGCGCTAGCATCAGTTAAGAGAGTGAGTGACCTGACCGCCCTTTCAGTGGCTCCCGCATGCCTCAGGATCCGGGAAGATGGCGGGTCTGCTGTTTTATGCCCCAATCCAGCCTTTGTGCCCAAAAGCATTAATGCTTCCTTCAAATCCAGGTCAATTTCATTGGCTGGACTTTTTCCTCCTCCCCATAATTCTGAGGAGGAAGCGGCTTCTCACCTTCTCTGCTCGGTGCGCGCGCTTGTACGGTATGTGTCACGCACTTCGGAGATTCGTCGTTCACAAAACCTGTTTGTGCACTACAGGGAGTCTTCCCTTGGTCAGGCGCTGTCGACCCAGCGTCTTTCGCACTGGCTGTGTGAAGCCATTTCCCTCGCTTACACGTCATCGGGGCAGGATTCCCCTGAGGCACTCAGGGCTCACTCAGCCAGGGGGATTTCCTCTTCGATGGCGCTCCACAGTGGTGTGTCGATGGAAGACATTTGTCAGGCTGCTTCATGGGTTTCATCCTGTTCCTTTACTCGTTATTATTTACGAGATGTGTCTTCAGGTTCCATCACTCGTTCAGTGCTTGGACCCCAGCAGGCTGAATGAATGCTTATGGCACCTCATTGGCCTTGCCGAGATGGATTTCATCCTCTCGTGGATGATGTTTTTTTAGTGAGGGCCCCTCTCTTATCGTGGCTGCCTCAGTCTTTAAGCCTGGTCTGAGGCTGAACGTCCCTCACTAAAGGAGATTGATTGGGTGTGTCCATTGGTTGTGTTAACCAGTGTGGCGTAAACCCATCCAGCTGCGCTTTATTCCAATAGCAGCTCGCTTAAGGGCTAAGACTAGACGAAATAGAACGTTGGTTACGTATTGTAACCCCAGATTCTATGAGTCTAGTCGCAGCCCTTAAGCCACTTGGCCCCACTGGTTATGATGGAATAAGAGCCATTGGAGGCGAGCAGTGGGGTCACTGCGGTTATATACATGAGGGGGCCCACTATTGGTGGGCGTACATTTAAGCTCTTCATGATTGGCTGATGCGGAGATCATCCTTCCAATAGCAGCTCGCTTAAGGGCTGCGACTAGACTCATAGAATCTGGGGTTACAATACGTAACCAACGTTTCTTTTAACGTGTTTCAGTGAGAGAAAATCTGGGTCTCTCCTCTTTCTGGGGCTTGTAGAGAAGGAACAGTAACACTTACAGATAAAATGAAACCCATTCTGAAAAGCTGACAAAAATTCCCACTTTTTGAGATATAATTTGTTTTGGTAGTCCAAACGGTCTGGGGGTAGTAAAGAGTTGTTCACAGAAGATGTGAAGTTCAAAAGTTAGAGTGCGGAATTTTCAGTTTAGAGTGGTGGGAAGCATTTTTAATTTTATTTTAATATTCTCAAACAAATGAACCGTACGACCGCAAAGTTTGGAGTACAGTCAAGAATTATAGCTCAAAACAAAGGTATATTCGTTAGCTGTAAGCCAGCGTGTGTCTCATTTCAATCGGACCTTAGGTTCTCTCAGAACAACACCAGAAATGGAGTAAGGGAGGGTCACCGCTCCTATCTTTCCCCATTATAACTTTTGTGAATTTTTCTGAAAATTTCAAGTCGTACCTCAACTTCTACCTGCGATTTAAGAAAAACCCTAAAAGATATCAAAAAGCCTCTTTAATATGTTAAATAGGAAAGTCTTGTGAGTTTGTTAAACTTTGAATGAAGTCTCTAAGTTAAAGGGAACCCAATAGAGCTTTAGGTCAAAAAAGTGATAGGAATTTGCTGAAAACTGACCAATCCCATTCATTTCAATGGGGAAATTTTCTCAGAAAAAGCTTAATAACTCGAAAAATTTTAAAGATATCAATGCCAAAAGTAATGGCCGGAAAGAGCTCAACAAGCTGAACGTTTTGATATAAAATTGTTGAAATAGTTAAAAATTTGAAGGAGTTGAAAAGTGTATGGAAGCAGAATAAGAATGAAGGAAAACAGGAAAACAATGGTTTGAATTCAAACAATAAATATAAACAGGAAAACAATAGTTTGAATGCTTAACAG
The DNA here is from genome assembly GCF_043380555.1 of Nothobranchius furzeri. NCBI lineage: Eukaryota > Metazoa > Chordata > Actinopteri > Cyprinodontiformes > Nothobranchiidae > Nothobranchius > Nothobranchius furzeri. The sequence continues at coordinate 64,524,129 of NC_091744.1, read as the reverse complement.
CATTCAAACAAATATGTCGACAAATTTGGTAGTATAGAATGAACAAAACATGTAAAACCAGATATCAAGGTTACCACACACAAATCCCTCATCGTGTTCTTTAAGGATATTTTTCTGCCAGTTCTGCCACTTTCCCCACAAGGTCTGCGGTGGTGTGATCCTCCTTATTGATGCTCATAAAGTCCAGCATCTTCTCTACGATTACTGTTACATTCTGGTCGTTAGTTATCCGAAAGAGTAGCTCCAGCGTCTGAAAGAGAACAGAAAAGTTTCCATGATGCTCTAAAGGATCTTTCTACAGCCACCCAGCCTACGGCTGCACTCTTGCACACCTCTCGCTTTATGATGACATCGGGGTGATCGAGACACTCGATAATGGTCATCTGATGCTGCAAGGCCAGTCTGGGATCCTGATGGACCACATAGGTGAGAGCCTTCAGGCCTGCAAGAACATGAGAACAATGTTTTAAATCTTGTTGTTTTTTAAATAAATGATTCATGTCAAAAACAAAGTCCTTTTTAGTGTTTCTTACCCAGATACTTTAGATTTATCCTCTGTGACAGAACAAAATTGCCGATGACCTTCGCAGCTTTTTCCAAAAGCTCAGATTTAGGATGAATTGTGTAAATGCATTTTACACACTCGTATAAAATAGCTAGAACAGGAAGAGATGTGTGAGTAGACGAAGGAATGCTTCAGTCGTTTTAATAACAATTAAACAAACCATAGGTGATGTTGTGATTCATCTCTGCTCTCCGTAAAGACTCATCCAGGATTTCATACATGACCTCACTTGTGCTGCGAGGAGCAAGGAGACCAAATTAATCACAGACATCCAGTTAAAACTGAAGACGAGGTGAGAGATGAATTACCTCTGGTCACTTTTCCCAAGTAGGGAGAGAATTCTGAGAAGCTGGATTTGAAGCCATGGAGCAGGAACACTGTGATAGTTGAAATCCATGGGAAGTTTTCCGGCCACCACTTGCTTGAGGATTGTGACAAAACTTGCGGTGAGGTCCTTGTAACTTTCTGGATTCTCCTGTAAGAAAGACACTTTTCAGCACCACAGTGGCTCAAACTGTAATATTTCTACTATTGCTGGATTGTCAGTCTGAAACACCAGCTACCTGAATCAGCTGTAGGTAGATGTGTAAAGAAGCCGACATCACACCGGGGTCTTTGTCACACAGCGCTTTACGAAACCTGTTGTGAATGTGCTGAACTTGATTTGGGGCAATCAGGTAGAATTTATACAACGCCAGGACGGCTTTTCGTCGAATGATTTCCCTACAAGTTTGTGACAACAAACACTCGTTAATCAAAAACGTTCAAGCAAGACCAAACTGAGAAATTACCTGGGAGCACATCTTACTTGGAGTGGTTGAGCTTTTCCTCCACCAGAGGAAGAATGGCAGGAATCATGTCTTTAGGGAACATCTGGCTGACAACAGTGAGAGCCATGCACACTTCAATCAGGTTTGTACTCTGGAGATCCTGCAGGTACAAAACACACTGTGTAACTTCGTTGTGACATGTTTTTGACTGATTACATCAGCGTTTATGAGCTGACCAATAATATTTTACCAAACTAAAATAGGTACTGTAGACTGGTGAAACTAGCATTCTTGTGTCTGTTTATATAAATGTTCTAATTCTGCCTCAGGGGTACTTTTCTACTGAAGTTTTATTATTAGTTTATTGGTAAGCGAGACAAGAGGACACCGCTTAAAGGTGCAGAAGGAGGTGTTTTTCTGTGGCTTTTTTCCACGTTGCTTGAATTGCTCTTCACGTGCTAAAGGCAACCGGTAAATGAAACTTTTTCCAAAAAAAAAAAAAATTTGATCACCTCTGAAACATACAATTTTGGAAAAACCTCATCCAATCATGTGAATGTCTCGTTCTTAATGACTGGGTCCATCAAACTGAGAAGCTGAATGGGAAGCGAAGCCAGAGCTGAGCTAGCAAGTTCAGAAGAAACCAAGAAAGCTGAAAACCGTCTTTTTCTTCACCATAAAAACTACACACTAATGTAGCTAGAATACTACATTGTTATACAGTTATGTAAGTGTGTCACATTAAGAATTTTGGGAGAGAAAGGGATAACAAAAATGTAAAATTGAACCCTTGGGAACAAGCACTGTGCGTTCCCATTGTGCTTAAGAAAGGGTGTTGGGTCTTTGAATTGTGTTTCTTCATCAAACAGCCTTTTCAGGTACTCTGACCCCAGCTTTAATGCGCATGACAAATAAAAGTAAAAGAAAAACAAATAACATCTTAATTGAGATTTCTCTCATCACTAAAATCATCTCGATGGAGTTGCTGACAAAAATTCTTGATCTCAAACGCTGTTTTACAGCTAATAGTTGAGTAACTGTAAGGTCACAACACAGCACCATCAGGGGGACATGCTGGCTTTCTATAATATAAAACAACAGAGCCTAATAATCTAATACATATGACAAATTCCACAATTCTTGAAATTTCTAAAAGTGTTTCTATATATAGTCAAGTTTTTAATAAAATACTGTAAAGAACAAAGACCCACCTTTAGCACTGTGTTTACCAGGAGAAGCAGCAACTCGTGGCTTTCATTCAAAAACAAGGAAACAGCAAGATAACCTGAAAAACACACAATAACCACATTCTAGGTTCTTACTGGTGCTTGGAATCATTCAGAGTGCTGAATTTTTACAAGCTATTCTAAATGATTTCAAAGTCATGAAACTGTGATGTGATTTGGTTTTAGAATAATGATATTTATTTTCATTAGAAACAGTAACTGAAATTATGTTTATATGTTCTGTTAATTCATACATGTGTAAAGAGCTGCCGTTGTACGATTCAGGAAAACCTTGAAAGTGCTTGATTTGTTCATTGGAAAAGATGAAATGACCCTGAAAAGTTGTCATTATGTTAAAAATATTTATAAATAAATTAGAAATTTCTAATAATTCAGCTTTAGACCTTGCAAATCTGTTGTGTTACATTCTTTGCAGCTTGACTATGTGCAAGTTTCATGACTATGAAATGATCTGAAGACTAGAAGAGTGTTTTAATAAAGTAAAAATGATGAAAATGGAGAAACCACACACCAACTCTCTTCTCCAGGACATTCCCTTGCTGGGCCAGTTTAATGGCATGAATATAACTGAACGTTGCCTCGTAGCCCAACATCTCACAGTAGATGGTTCTCACCATGAGCTCCTTCATCTGCCTCTGAATCAAATTATGTCCCAGAAATAAACAGATCAGCAAAGACTTTAGGTCATTTGTGTGAAAGATGATATAAGGAAACCGGAGCTGTACCATGGTGGTGTTGGGGGAGGACACCTGCTCTTTAATTGATGATAGCTCACGCTGAATTAGTTTCTCCTCCTCCTGTAAAGAAAGAAATGCAGAAAAAAGACTAATTAAATCAAATTAAAAGATAACTGCTGAGACTACGTTGTTCTGCTGTCTGTCATTCATAATAAAGGAACAAAGTGCATTCATAAGTACACATATAAGATGGAGGACTGAAGATAACTCATACAGTCAAAACTTAGGATATCATTATAAACACATGCTCAGGAATTTTTAGATAAAACTCAAACTAAATGAAAACACCTAAAAAATATAATCTATTCAGAACTATTACACATGTTTGAGGGTCTAATTTTAGCTTTAATGTTAGTTTTATTGGTAGTTTTAACCTAAACCTTGAAAGAATGGTTAAATAATTTAAAAGGTAACATAATATTTATGCACCTGAGTAAATTTTAGGATAACGAACAGAGATTCTCATGACTGTGGCTCTGTAAACAGGTGACAGCTCAGTCAGATCTCCAAGTTCAAACACTGAAAACAGGGAAAATTAAACAAGCAGAAAGAGATTTACTGTGACAAGAACTAAACTGTAATAAACAAGATGACTGAGTCGGGGTGTGTTAAAAAAAAGACTTGGAATAAAGAATCAGCTAATATTTTGATTTTTCAGATCCTTCAAGGATTAGTGTATTGGACACTTGAATAAATAACAGCTGTTTGGCCGGAAGCTACAGAAACTAAATGTTATTAAAGTGGATTTAATGTTAGTACCAGTTGCGAAGATTTCTCAATGCATTGTTTAAATTTTGCATCAATGATATGATCCCACACTAATAATACTCGGCTTATGAACGGCATCAATGGTTCTCGTCTGCAGCTCACTCTAGAAAGCCTAATTTCTGAGGTAAACACAAGCACCTGAACGCACCACAAAAAACAAGTATTTTTCTAAACCCTTTTAAAAGCTGCCTTTTAACTTCACCACAACAAGCTGCGTGTAAAATCTGCCAGAAAACGAGTCAGCACAACGAGCACATATTTCATAGGTCAGCTAAAAGGGAACATAGCAAGCTAGAGTGGCAAGGTTCAGCGCGCTTTACCGGACCAACTTACATGTTTAGATGTTAGTTCAGTAATTCCTCTAATGAGGCTTCCTAGCTTGGAGTTGGTGGATAGTTTCGCTGAGCCAGGCTGAGAGTCTAAAGAGAGGAGGCTTGGCAGAGCTGTCAGCGTCTTCTCCACAACATCGCTCATTTTAGCAGCAAAAGCAGAATTTAGAACCGGTTTTCTTCTTAAGACGAACCGATTTTAAACCATCTATATATGCACAATGAAACCGTATTACATAGTTATCTGTAAAACATCTAAATAGCTATATTAAGTAAAAAAACAACATTTGGTGTCGGCCATTATTTTTGAATGGCAGACCGGCCTGTGGCTACGTCACTTCCGTTTAGATTAAAGAAACTTTATTAACAACTTTGAACTTAAGCGTTAACAAAAAGTTCACTTTAATGTGTTTTTTTGTTTTGTTTTGTTTTTTGTTCTTGATATAAACCTTTTTGTATTGCCAGTTATACTAAATTAATATTTATTTGGAATGATTCAGGGCTTCCAACGCTTGTAGTGATAACTGTTATGGCTCTGCCCACAAGTGGGCGGTATTAGGTTATCTATTTAAGGGTGGAGGAGAGTGTTGATGAGGTGAGGTCAATGACAGACAGCTGGTGAAGAAAAGAAATAAACATCTTTTGCAAAGAACATGAAACATCGTGCTTAATTCAAGAAACATTACATGTTTCCAGGAGTAGGGTTAGCCATGGACAGTGTGAGGCCTCAGGACGCTGTTGTCCGGAGTGGAAATGTGGATTGTGAATGGTGTTCATTCAAGCAACGCTTCATGCTGTATTTGCAGGCTGTTGGACTGGATAGGAAGCCTGATGTTCGCAAGATTGCCCTGTTGCTTACAGTGGCTGGACCCCGAGCTGTGGAGGTGTTTAATACCTTTGTCTTTGAGGATGAGGAGGACCGGCACAAGTTTGTGTTGCAGAAGTTTGACGATCACTGCTCACCGAAAAAAATGAAACATTCGAGAGGTACGTGTTTCGTGCACGTTTGCAGCAGCAGGATGAAAGCTTTGATGTCTTCCCGATGGATTTGAAGTTAAAGGCAAGAACGTGCAATTTTGGAGTTCTTCAGGATTCGCTGATCACAGGTCAAGTTGTGTTTGGAATACATAAGAAAGTGAGAGAAAAGCTGCTGAGAGAGACTGACCTTACGTTGAGTAAAGCTGTGGATATTTGCCATGCGTGTGAAATAGCCCTACACCATGTGAAAACTTTTGGTGATGGAGTGAGGGAGCTGGGAACGGAGCTTGATGTTGCAGCTGTTTCATACCAACAGAAGTGCAGACAGGACAAAGCAAGATCATTTTCCTGTCCGAGATGTGCGACGCGACATGCACTGAGACAATGTCCAGCATTTGGCAAGATGTGTAACAGCTGTAAAGGACTTAATCATTTTGCCAAATATTGCTTTTCTAAAATGAAGCCTGAAAAGCATGGTCCTGTACACACTGAGGATGAAGCTTCTCTGAGTGATACTTTCTTTGTGTGCCTTGTGGAACGTGATGCTGACGTGTCTCCATCTGCTGTGACGACTGATGTAAATGTGGATGAATGGACAGTGCCACTGCTTGTGAATGGAACTGTTTTTCCTGTGAAGTTGGACACTGGGTCGAAGGCTAATTTGATAAATGAGCGTGATATTGAAGCCATGGATGTGAAACTGCTCTTTCATCCAGCATCTAGTACCCTCAAAGCCTACAATGGCCAATCCATCACCACCAAAGGCAAGTGTAATCTCACGGTACAAGTTAAAGGTAAAGAACACAACTTGATGTTTATAGTTGTGCCAGAAGGTGATTCTTTGATTGGAGATGAAGCATGTGAAAGGCTGGGTTTGGTCCAAAGAGTTTATTATGTCATCGGGGATCTGCACAGCAGCACTGAAACTATTGTTGGCCAATACCGGGATGTTTTTGAGGGTTTTGGGGCCTTGCCCTTCACATATAAAATACATCTCAAGGAAGATGCCAGACCTGTTGTTAATGCTTCTAGGCAGGTCTCGGGTGCCCTGAGGTGCAAATAGAAACAAGAACTCGACCGGATGACCCTGTCAGGAGTCATACAAAAGGTGGAGCTCCAACCGAGTGGGTTAATTCCATGGTTTGTGTCAAGAAGCCTAATGGTGACCTGAGGATCTGTATGGACCCTAAGGATTTAAATGACAACATAAAAAGGGAGCATTACTTACTTCCTACCAGAGAGGAAATTGTAAGTGAGATGTCTGGTGCAAAGTTGTTTTCCAAATTGGATGCGTCCCATGGGTTCTGGCAGATTAAGTTGGATGATGAGAGCTCTAAATATTGTACTTTTAATACTCCCTTTGGGCAGTATCAGTTTGTGAGGATGCCATTTGGAATTACATCAGCTCCTGAAGTATTTCATAGAACTATGGAGTACATCATTGAAGGGCTCAAAGGGGTACGGGTGTATGTGGACGATATCATCATCTGGGGAGCGACTGTGGAGCAACATAATGAGACTCGTTGGAGTACTACAGAGAATCCAGGCAAATGGACTGAAACTGAATAGAGCGAAATGCCAATTTGGTGTCAGAGATATAGTTTTCCTAGGAGACCAACGATTTGGGGGCAGGTGTCAAGCCATATGACAGTAAAATTAAAGCAATACTGGAGATGGCTCATCCTGAAGATAAAAAAGTGGTTGTCCGAGCCCTTGGAATGATTAACTTTATTAGAAAGTTCGTTCCCAATCTGTCTTCAAAAACATTGCACCTGAGACAGTTGCTGCATGAGAAACAGGAGTTCAAGTGGACTGGTGACCATGATGATGAATGGAAGCAACTTAAACACATCCTTATCTCTGAACCAGTCCTAATGTTTTATGATCCCCAAAGACAAACAAAGATTTCCACAGATGAGTCGACCAGTGGGATTGGAGCCGTACTCCTGCAGCATGATGGGGATAGCTGGAGATCGGTTGCGTATGCATCACGAGCGATGACTGCAACTGAATGTCGTTATGCACAAATAGAAAAGGAGTGCTTGGGACTTGTGTATGGTTTTGAGAAATTTCATAACTTTGTGTATGGTCTCCCCAGGTTTGTGGCTGAAACGGATCATAAGCCTTTGGTATCCATTGTAAAAAAATAAATAAATAAAAAAAAACCTTAGTGAGGTATCACACCACCTTTTAAAGGCTCATGATGAAGCTTCTCAGTTATGATTTTGAGCTCATCTACACACCAGGGAAACAGATTGTTTTTGCTGATGCTCTGTCCAGGGCTGTTCCGCTGCATGGTGCCCAGAATGTGGGTTCCATTCAATCAAATCAAAGATAATTTATTAATCCCAGAGGGAAATTTGAGTTTCAGTACACACAATTCAGAGATCAGACATACATGGGAAAGACACGATTGGTGACTGTGGTCATTTGCAACCCTGAGTCGCGCTACCTTAATAGAAATAAGAGGGGTTACATGAGGATTGGTTCAGGTGGAGGGGAAAAAAGACACTTCAGAGCTACCCTCCACCAGGAGGGCAGCTTTGCTCTGCAAAAAACACTTCAGACAGATATGCAACAGACTTCAGACAACACAACATAAGTGTCCACTAGGTGGGGTGGTGGGTTGGGACCATCCCCAGTTCAGTTCCTGCAGCCACGATAAGCAGCGCATTTCACCTCAGTGTGGACTGGGGGAGGAGCATTGAGGGTTGGAGGGTTGCAGTGACCCTGGAACGTTTCAGCTGCCTTCCCGCAGTCCCACCCAGGCTGGGAAAGGAGACAGATTTGAGCTGCCATAGCGACGGCACATTCCAAATATCTTCTGAGGGGGGAGTTTTCATTGGAGCCTTGCAGGCTCAAGGGCACCAGATTCCGATTAGAAATTGTTTTGGGGCCAGACAGAGATAATTTCCTCTCTGTCTTAGTTTGTTGGTCCTCAACCTCTCAAAATCCCAATAATGGACATTAATCTATCCCAATCTGTGCTGATTCATTCACTCTCTCCTTGATGGCATCCATCTTTTGTGCCAATGAATGAATCTCGGCCAAAGTCCCAAGCTTACAATTCATCTAGACAATTATTTGAGTCTGTGAATTCACAGTGCGGTGCAAACCATCTCTGAGCTCCAGGATCAGGCCAATATTCCTCGACAGCTCGTTAATTTTCCGGTAAGCCAGGTAGCCTCCAAGGCCAATGAGCAGGAAACCTGACACCAACACCATGAATATACAAACATCTTCAGAGTCCTCCACAGACAGCTGAGATAAACAAATCAAGTTCCACTGTTTCCAGGAGTCCATGATGTGTCCAACTGGGTCTGTCCCGGCGGGGCATCCGGGAGCCCCTTCTCCCGTTCTCATCATTGAAAAAGTTTTATCAATGGCATTGAGGGACCAACTGACGAGATCCATTTGCCTTGAGGATAAGATATGGAGAGGAGGAAAAAAGCGTCTGCACCCTCCAAGAGCCGGAAGAAAAAGTTCCATTCAATCAGAGGTGGAGGTCCATGTGGATATGATTAAAGAGTCCCTTCCTGTGACAGACAGAAAATCAAAACAGATTGCTGATGAAACTGCCAAGTATGAGATCCTCCAGTCCAGAGAGTTATGAGTAAACTTCAGGGCGAATGGCCAAAGGGGGAATGTCAGAAGTCCTTTAACATCCGAGCAGAACTGAGTGTCGTTGATGGACTTATATTCAGAGGACATATAATAATAATTCCAACGTCTATGAGACCTGAGATTCTGAAGAGGCTGCATGAAGGACATCTTGGCAGGGAAAAGTGTCAAAGATGAGCAAGGTCAGTGGTTTATTGGCCAGGGATTAACGCTGATATTAGAATGGTTTCAGGATGTGGGACCTGTCTGAAGTATCACATGACACAATCCAAAGAGCCAATGGTGCTCACTGATCTACCTGAAGAACCTTGGCACAAGGTGGGGACTGATTTGTTCCATTTGGATGGAAGACATTACTTGTTAGTGATTGACTATTATTCCAATTATCCGGAAGTAGTGGTCCTCCCCAATATTTCTGCTGTTACTGTGATTTCACATTTGAAATCAATTTTTGCCCAACAGGGGATCTCTCATGTTGTTTACAGTGACAATGGACCGTGTTACAGCTGCCAAGAGTTTCATAAGTTTGCTGTGGATCATGACTTCCTACATATCACCTCAAGCCCACTGTTTCCTCGGTCCAATGGGAAGGCCGAAAAGGGGATCCAGATCGTGAAACATCTTCTCAGGAAGGCGAAAGACAGCCATGCTGACCCCCATTTGGCTCTGTTGAGTTATAGAGCCTCACCACTTGAACATGGTGTGCCCCCTGCTGAGCTTCTGATGAGACGAAGATTGAGGACCACTCTTTCATTCAGTGTCCCTCATGGGGTACCCCAGGATCTAGGGTTCCGAAGAAAATATCTGCAAATGAGACAGAAGAGGAATTATGACAGGTCAACCAGATCACTGGAGCTGCTGGTCCAGAATGATACAGTGAGAGTTGAGGATTCCAATCACTGGAGTAGGAGAGCTGCTGTTTTGGGAGAAGTTGGTCATAGATCCTATGTGGTCAGGACCGAAGATGGCCAGACATTGAGGCGCAAACGTCATGACTTGTTGAAGACTCAAGAGACTCTTCAGGGACAGGACTTTGATGATAGTTCATCTCTTGTTGTTGAGCCGACTGCACGGCCTGGTTTGTCAGCAGGGATGGCTGTGCAGGACAGTGTCCCGTCAGCAGAGGGAGCCACATCTGAGCCAGTATCCTGTGGGCTCAGGAGGACAACTTGCATCATTAAGCCTCCAGAGAGATTGAATCTTTAATAGTGCATGAAAAAAAGAAGAAAAAAAAGAAAAAAGTTTTTTTTGTGGGACAAAGGGGCATGTAGTGATAACTGTTATGGCTCTGCCCACAAGGGGGCGGTATTGGGTTATCTATAGGGTAGAGGAGAGTGTTGATGAGGTCAATGACAGACAGCTGGTGAAGAAGAGAAATAAACATATTTTGCAAAGAACATGAAACGTTGTGCTTAATTCAAGAAACATTGCAACTCTAACACAATTTTATTTTATTGTTTTTATTTAACCTTTATTTATCGAGATGAGTTGATTGAGAATTAATTCTCATTGACGATCTGGCCAAGAGGCAAGAGTGTGAGTCTGGTGTGAGTGTGAGACCGACCATGTGTAGCATAGCATAGCATAGTTTATTTATATAGCACATTTAAAATGCAGCATGGGAGCTGCCCAAAGTGCTGCACAGGCTAAAACAAAACACACCCATTACAAGGAGCTAAAACTAAGGATAAAATCTCAATTAAAAGCAGAGAAAACATGAATAATAAGAACACATTAAAACAATGACACAATAAAACACTAAAACGAGTCACTGTCTAAAAGCCAAAGTGTAAAAGTGGGTCTTTAAACGAGATTTAAAAACCGCCAGAGATGGAGCCTGCCGAACTCCAATGGGCAATGAGTTCCATAGCTTTGGGGCAGCATGGACAAATGCTCGTTCACCCCGCGATTTGAGCCTCATCCGCGGCGTGTGCAGCAGCAATAGGTCAGCCGACCTCAACGAGCGGGTGGGCACATATGGAGTGAGAAGGGCAGAGAGGTAGGAAGGTGCCAGGTCACTGAGCGCTTTAAAAACAAAAGTCAGTAACTTAAACTGCACTCTGAAAATGACAGGGAGCCAGTGAAGATGTGCCAGGACAGGTGTAATGTGGCTACGTCGGTGTGTACCCGTCAAGAACCTGGCAGCAGCATTCTGAACAACCTGCAGCCGATTCAGGGCAGAGTCCGGAACACCAACGAGGAGGGCGTTTGCATAGTCCAGGCGAGAGGTAATGAATGCATGAATGACTGACTCCAAATGCCTCCGTTTCAGGATTCGTCTGAGGTGAGTAAGGCGGCGAAGCTGATAAAAACACGACCTCACTACAGAGTTTATCTGTGGGGCCATTGTGAGTCCAGCATCCAGCTTGACCCCGAGACTCGTCACACACTGTTTGGGGTTAAGGGTTAAAAGGTCACAAACAGGGTGAGAGCTATGGTGGTTGCGGGGGTCAAAAACAATAAACTCAGACTTCTTTTCATTCAGTTTTAAGAAGTTGGATGCCAGCCAGCCCTTCACGTCATCCATACATGCAGCCAATTTCGAGCCCGCATTTTTCTCGTCCATTTCCACGTATAGCTGACAGTCATCTGCGTAGATGTGGTAGCTCAGGCCATGCTGATTCAGGATATTGCCCAGAGGCAGAAGGTAGATTGAAAACAGCAATGGCCCAAGAACGGAACCTTGCGGCACCCCCCAAGGCAGTGGAAGACTGGAGGATGCACAGTCACCAATCTGTACAGAGATGGTACGGTTTGATAGGTAGGAGCGGAACCATTTAAGCGCCACCCCCGTCACCCCAACCCAAGACCCATGTCTCTCTCACGCCACACCCCCAATTTCTTACACTAAAAAGGTTAGTCTGTTTGAGCTACACATTCCTCTGGCTACTGCGCTACAAGTTCAGTTTTATCCATATATGGTTTAAATCATCGACATATATGTGACATATAAATTGACTTTATATGAGCGAGAAGAGGGAATTGACGCCCTCCAGCGGCGAAAAGCTAGAACAAATCTGGTTGTTAAAAAACCAATTGGAGAACATTTTACTTCTCTTATCGCAATGAAGCTGGAAAATATAATGCATTTTTGTCTCTTGTTATATATATATTTAATATATTAAGGAGAAGAAGGGGGAAACAAAGAAGATTAAGAACTTCACTCACAAAGTTACAATAGTTAATAAAAGCAATTCATTTAAAGGATTTCAAAATAAAATAAATACTGCAGCGATTTGGCGTTTGCGACAGAACCTCGCTCCAACAGGCTTTTCTCTTTTAATTTAGCTAAAAAAAATCGTATTATACTTACGTAACAATTTTTAAACCAATGGTTTTGTGCAGTGACGAAACGGCCATCAGGGTCACCGGGACACGAATGTTTCCCGTATTAGGTCAACTAGATGCGAATACGATAATTCAACCTGATTTTCGAGATTGAGAATTTTACTGCTCTCTGCTGGACGAACTTTGTTTCTACAAGAAGTTCATAACTATAACCCAGTGCATTAGTCATTAGCACTTCCTGGAGATTCCTTCAAAAGAAAACATACTTCTTAAAACTAAAACAGAGTTCAAATTAGTGTTAGCAGCACTAAAACTCAATCAATCTATTTTAATTACCTGCGTTCAACATAATCAAATTACTGAGCTAAAGCAGGAGCAATTAGCAGCTAGCTACAGACTAATGTATCATTTGCTTTTATTGAAAATTACATATTTGTGGATTGTTGATCTGTGATTTCATTTTTAAAAGACTGCCGCAACTAAAGCGCCCCCCACCCCACCTACACACACAAAATTTAAATAAATAAAATCTCACTCCAAGACTTTTTCCCTGATAATAAAAAAATCTCTGTAATATAAAGATAAAGAATGACAGACACAAGAGCAATATTCAAAATTCTGTTTATTATGTTTGTAATATTCTGAATAACAGTCCCTTGGATATCTGTACACTAAACTACAGTAAAATAATTACAGTGAATGTGAACTTTACAGCCATCAAAGCTGCACAGGAGGGACTACATTTTCCTAATCTCCCTAAATGTAAAACCACAAGAGGGGAACCACAAAAATAAATAAATGCATAAATAATGTGGTCAGTTGTTACTGAATTCGTAGACTTTTTGGTTTCTTATACAGCAGAAAAGTAAACAGGAAGTGAACAATTTGTATAACTAAAGATAGAAATCAACATGAATGTAAAACTTTTTATCTACCTTCTTAGTATAAGTATGACAGGTGAACCATCATTGATAATAGTGACATTTTTGTCTGTTTCTTTGAATAATAGTTCAAATTAGCAGATTTTTTTTTGTATTTAAGGCCAGAGATTTCTCTAGTCCACAGCTCAACTGGTTTAAAACTGAAATATATAATTTTCTGTGCCTTTTTTAAAACTTCATGGTGTTGACTTCACACAGAAGGGGCTATCCTATCCTCCCTCTAGGTCCAATCAGTGATATAATCAGACTTATTTAGTCTTCCTTCTCTAAATGCTTTTGCTCTTTTTATTACCTTGTGTAAATTAAATAAATAGCTAATTTCCTTTCAAGTGGACAAATGTAATAATAACTTTACTGAATCACTTCTAGCCTAGACCAATGCAAGTTACTACTATTTATATTTTCTTCATTTTTTTAAAATAAAAGTTGCACCTATATTTCTGTGCTATTTTCTTTCAGTTTTAATGAAATGTAAGCGTGCCATTTGGTTTAATTACTCTTTGACATGTAAATCTATCCTTGTCCAGGAGACTGGAGTATGTACAAAGCTATTGAAATGCTCTATCTACATCCAAGAAGTGTTTCCATCTCTGTGATTGTTTTCTAGCAAACAGAAACATCAGTGTGTCTTCAGCATCTAGGTCACTGTGGCTCGACGCTCAAGCCCAGATCTGAAAAAGGAAAAAGCAGCAATCACTGCAGAAGTCACTGAAACTTGAAAAGTTATCTCAGAGGTTACAAAAAAGTCTCATACCCGAAGAGTGTGATCCCAGGATCCTGTGCAGAAGGCCGTACCATCGGGAGAGACACGCAGCGTGCTGACACGGTTCTCATGTCCAAACAGAATAGAGACCCGTGTTCCTTTGAGAACATCCCAGACGTTTATAGTGTAGTCGTTGTACCCACCAAACAGTAGCCGTCCTGTTAAAATGAAAATACACACAAATCTTTTCAGCGATCTTTAAAAAGTAATAATTGTAAGCAAAGAAAGAGCCAAGATCCTCAATATTTAAACGTGTGGTTCCCTGAAAATTTTTTTTTTATTATTTCTGATTATAAAATCGGTCACTCCGAGTTTTCATGCAGGCTGAACATGAAAACTGTCTTCACACCTACCTCCTGCATCAGCTTCTGATAGAAAATACAGCGAAATGCTAGGATCTGAAAATCCTCACATATCTATGTCACACTGGATTTGTACTCATGGCCTCGCCCATCTTGGCTCGCGCCCACTCACAGGAGGGCTTTCGTTTGTTTTGTTGTTGTTTTTTTCCAACAAGGAGAGAGAGCGGAGAGTGTCCTGGTGATGGTGACTTTTCAACACGGCTGAACACGTTCTGTGAGCCAGTCAGAACTGAGGTGTGGGCATATCATTAATAATAATGAGCAATCCAGCTGTTTTCAGCCCACCTCTGCACCAGTAAACTTCTGCATCTCAGAACAGAAGCAGCATAGCTTTTTTTAAATTTAAATGACTCATAAGGCATTGATTTATAATAGAGAACACTGCAAATGTATTGAATAAACAAGTACACCACACCTTTAAATAATATTGAGGATCATATATTCAAAAGTAGTATTGAAGGGAAATAATATCATACCACTGAGTGAGAAATCAACACTGGAGACCCCAAATATGATGCTATCTTTGGAATAAATAGCCACTTCTCTATCTGCCCTCAAGTCATAAAGCCGACACTGAAACAAAAACAACCGATTTCAGTTTACTTGAAAATGTCCCTTTGAGGTGTTTAACAGTTTAACTTACTGTGGCATCATCTGATCCAGATGCAAAAGCATCTCCACTTGGGTAGTATCTATTAGAAAAAAATTGGGCTACATTATAAAACAAAGTCAGTCAGAATAGCAATCACGTTTTTTCTGATCAGGACCGTGACTCACCGCACGCTGTTTATGTCTGATTCATGAGTTTCAAAGGACTGAATGCATTGTCCTGAACGCATGTCCCACACGTTAGCCTTCTTATCGCAGCCCTGCAGAAACAGGAAAGATTAATGCGACTCCGGCAATGAAAATCGTCCAACATTTAAATAAGCAGCACAGAGAGCATGCTCACCCCTGAAACAAAAGTGTTTCCTGTCTCAGACGGAGCCAGGTCCAGACACAGTACGTCTGCTGCATGTCCATGGAAACTCTGCAGCAGCTGCCCACTCTCAACATCCCATAATGCACATGTTCCATCACCACTGGATGTCAGGATCTTTAATACAATCAGACAAAGAGAGGAAAGGTATATGCTTACTTAAGATGATGGTGCTACGAGAGTAATGGGGTGCTGATTGTCAAAGTCCATCCATCCATCCATTTTCATCCGCTTATCCGGAGTCGGGTCGCGGGGGCAGTAGCCTAAGTCGAGAGACCCAGACTTCCCTCTCCCCAGCCACTTGGGCCAGCTCCTCCGGGGGAATCCCAAGGCGTTCCCTGAGACTAATAGTCCCTCCACCGTGTCCTGGGTCTACCTTTAGGTCTCCTCCCGGTTGGACGTGCCCGGAAGACCTCACCAGGAAGGCTTCCAGGAGGCATCCTGACCAGATGCCCGAGCCACCTCAACTGGCTCCTCTCAATATGGAGGAGCAGCGGGTCTACTCCAAGCCCCTCCCGAATGACCAAGCTTCTCACCCTATCTCTAAGGGAGAGCCCAGCCACTCGTTCTCTCGGTCACTACCCAAAGCTCATGACCATAGGTGAGGGTAGGAATGTAGATCGACTGGTAAATCGAGAGCTTCGCCTTCTGGCTCAGCTCTCTCTTCACCATGACAGACCGGGACAACGCCCGCATCACTGCAGATGTAGCACAAATCCACCCATCGATCTCACGCTCCAGTTTTCCCTCACTAGTGAACAAGACCCTGAGATACTTAAACTCCTCCACTTGGGGCAGGACCTCATTCCTGACCCAGAGAAGGCATTCTACCCTTTTCCGAATCAAGACCATGGTGATTGTCAAAGACATCAAAGTAAATTCAAGAATTAACCTCTAAACTTTATTACATGAAGCTTTAAAAAACGACATTAAAAATAATAAATATTTAGATTCAAGTTTGTGTGAAGCTATATTTAAATACCACTATAAATGCATACATTTAGCTGACATTCAGATTCTGATGTAGAACTGAAGTAGCCTTCCAAAATAAAAGCTTTTATTTGTTTATTTATAACATTTATTTATTTATGTCATCTTCTTCTGTTTTTAAGCTTTTTCAAAATATTTTGTGTAAACACATCACATTTTAAAATTAGATTTGAATACCATGATGCATATTTAGTTTAAATTCAAAATGAATGTTCAATATTTTTATGTGAATATATGTTTAAATATTTAGACATACTGTGGTGAAAAGGGGGTTTTAACATTTTTACACCCCAGTTTCACTATTTACTAAATATGGCTGTAGCTTTTTAATTTATTACAAGCCAAATGGTGAAATGTCATGTGACCAGGACAATAAAACAGGAGTGAATTATTAACCAAGTCAGGCATGTGCAGCTGCTGCTTTCATCTGTGATTTTTAACTTTGTGCCTCCTCACCTGCATGTCTGAGTTGGTGAAGCTACAAGCAGACAGGTAGTTTGTGTGCATCGCCACTGACTTCTTCTTTGCAGCTAGGTTCTCGTTTTTATCCAGAGACAGAGGATACACAGAGCATTTATTATCCAGGCCCCTATGGCAGAGAAAATGAACATGGTTTATTAAAAATAATCAAAGGATTATATGTCAGGAGGCAACAAGCATACCCACCCACAAGCTACAGCGCAGCCAGATGGAGCGTAGGCACAGGCCATCACCCAGGTGCACGGCATTGTCACAGCATGCTCCTAATAAACATCCAATCAAAAAGCAGCATGAGTGGGACAGCACTGGGGAGAATTAATCAGCTATAATTAAAATAAAACCTTGAGGTTTTGAAATTTGTTCTAAACACATAAAAAAGGTGAAGAGAGAATAATCTGTTAAAATGTTTCCTCTTCCTGCCAAGTAACCCATTCACTAACCTCCCTCTTCAGTAAATGGTATTTCTTGGACAAAGACATTTAGATCTAACTTCTTATTGTTAATGTGCATTGTCTGAAACCTTTATAGCAAGTTTATGGTGCCATGGCATCCCAAAAACATGTGCCTGATCAGTTCTGCTCCTTTGTTTTTACAGATGTAACACGTAATCCCAGTGGCTTTGATGTTTTTAATAAAGGTTTTGCAATAAATGGATTACCTTGTTGGTGGTGAAGGCATCCCATACAATCACTTTTCCGTCCTGCACCAAAAGAGATGGATGAGTGAACAACCAACTGGCTCTAGCTCATGAACAGTCTGATCTCTGTAGCTGAAAGGTGAAATGTGTGACCTGTGAGGAGCTGACGATCCTCCTCTTGTCTTTACACCAGTCCATACACAGGACCTTGTTGCCATGTCCCTTCAGGGTTCTGCGGGTCTTCATGACAAACTGACCCAGAGACTCCACCTTCTCCGCCACCTGATGCACTAATTACAACAAACACAATAGTACTAATACTACTAGTAATAATAATGATTATTATTATTGTTGTTGTCATTTCTGGTAGCTGTAAGGATTGATTTATATGGTCGGATTAAAATAATCCGTCTGATCTGTTGTAAATAGAAATAATCTATTTTTAAAACGCCATTTTCCACGTTTTTTATTATTTTAGTTACAGTTTTTCAAAATTCCTCAGGCATCCTATAAGACAAGAGCTCCTAGGAGGAAAAATCAGGATGGAAACATTCGTTTAACATCGGAAAGCAAACATAGTCTAATCCTCACATCCGGCCAGTCAGATAATTAATCCCAACATCCTGTGGACGCTACAGGGCCTGACTTCAGTCTAAAACACGTCACACAATAACACTAATAAGAGTAAAGTGTTATTTATGCCGTCATGGTGTGAAGAGAGGAGTGATGGAGGCCTCTCCATTTTCAGGACTCACGCTCGACATCGTGCAGCTTGGCTCTCTCCTCCTCCAGTTTCGTCTTCAGCGTCTCCGACTCGGTCTTCAGATGAGCCAGAGTCTCGTTCAGCTGTACCTCCTGAGTCGCCATTTCAGGGATTGGAGGGGATCTCATATATGTTGACTTTGTGCGGGGAGCGACGGACAGCGGCTTACAGCGGAGCTAACAGCTGATGCTGCTGCTGTCATGACGTCACGGGGAGACGATGCTCCTGCTGTGTCAATAGAGGGAGGAGGATCTACTTCCTGGTGATGAGGCTGCATCCTTAGCAGCGCCCAGCCTCACTACTCTACAGATAAATACATTAGCTCACCGCCGCCTGCGTTACAAAGCAATAACGCGGTCTGTCTGCATTCATGAGGAAGTGTGCAGAATAGCATGATCAGTGTGCTGTTAATGATGCAAACCTGCGTGCTTCTGTCCAGAATGCTGACTTTTATGCAGGAACAGGATCAAATTGAACTATCTGGTGGTTAACGTTGACTTTGTAATAATCGATTTTGTTTGATTTTGCAATCTTATAACAGTAATAGACAAACAATTGTAAATCCACCACCAGAGGGCAGTAGACATGAATAGGAATGGCAGGTTTGTTGACGCAGGTATAATGCTGATACTCCATCTGGATGCTTTAAGACTATAAGTGGTTTGATTTGCAACAATTGTTTACAAGGCGTTAATATTTACTAATTTTTTGGGGGGTTCTATACCACTGGGATATAGGACTTTTCAGGACACGCGTCTAAAATGACAGTTCCTTCCATCTGTCTCTCACCAAAGAGAAAGTGGTGAATTGCAAGGATATATTGACCTTAACGGCTGTGTTTAAAATGGTTCATTTTAAACTAAACAGTTTACATTTTGAATATTGATCATTTTGCTTAGTGTGTATTTTTTAAGTTCATCTTCCACTTTAAACCCATCTAAGCATATTCGAAATGCAGGAGGACCTATATAAGCAGTTCAGATGTAACTATGACTGAGATCCATGTTTTGTTGCTTCCCAGTGTGTTTATTATCTGCTTGAAAAACAGCACCTCCTAATAAAACACCAAAAGTGACGGGAGAAGTCGTTCACTGCATAGACATCATATTGATCACAGATATCAGTGTCTGTGGTTTGCTTCACTGGTGGCTGTTTACATGGAGCTTTACCAGATGTTGCCAGATATGGAACAAGAATTCTACAATTTTGGTGCTGAAGGTCCACAACCGTACAATTTTGAGTCAACTGTGACACCTAATGCTGGTAGTCAAGAGCGATTATTTCATTTCAGCAACCCGCTTAAAGTCTCCGCTGTCAGGCTCCCTGCTAGCCAGCTGGACTTGAGAATGAGTTATTTTTATGATAAAGAACATTGGTAAAAACAAGGTTTTTAATCACTTTATAGAAATAATTTTGCCGTACATAAACAAAATGTAGCATTGGGTTGCTATAACACACCTGTTTGAGGTGTTAAAGATTAATCATGATGATAAAGCAACAATTTTACTGTCCAACTGACTGAAATCTAATGAAATCAATAAAATTTATAAAGCATTGATATAAACTGTTATAATACACACACACACACACATGTAATTAAGACCTAAAAATGGCGTGACAAAACTGCAAGTTTATTTACTTAAAAGCTAAAACGAAACATCTTTTGAATCTAGATCACTGAGAAGAAAATTACTTCAGTATTTCTAAATCCTTCTTACATTTATATTAAAAATTCTTTAAACAAAGGCCACTGGAGAATCAGCAAGTCATGAAGAGTGAAAGGTCAAAGGTCAGATCTTGGTCAGGAAGTCCAGCTGAAGGCTGCTCGGGACCTGCAGCAACTCGAGAGCCATGGAGGAGGAACAGAAAGGAAACGTGACCTGGAAACGATGATCTGTGTCCAGCATCAGCTGTGAAGACCCTTCATGGTCCTGCAGTAACGACTGCAACAAAGCACACAACTTTAGTTTTAATAAAAAGTAAATACTTCATAAAAATCCAGCACATTGAAGCTTGCCTGAACTCTGCGGACAAATGATGATGTTACTCTTTTCTCAAAATCATCTATGGGCGTGTAGGAATTCAGAATCTTGACAATCTGCAAAATACATTTGAGTTTTGCCTCCAGAGTTTAAGAAAAGTTATAAAAAGCAGTTAGATAATAAATGTTGGCGCACGAGGTACCTGAACAGGGCTGAGCTCGGTGCAATTGTCAGCGATCTCTTTAGCGTCCTCATCAGTGGACTTGTTGACTTGCAGCAGCCAGGCAGCCTGAGCCAGCGGCCTCAACGTATCGATGGCATTAGAGCTCTGTAGCTCCTTCTCCTTCAGCCACTCCTCTAGATAACTAATGTTACATCTAAAAGAACACGGCTACGTTAAAACCAAAGCTTCCTTTTTTTCCTTCAGATTTCAAAAAGTTGAACCTCACTGACCTGATCTGCATCCCTTTCCTGCAGGAGCACATGTCTTTGCGGAGCATGATTTGGTTAAAGGTGGTGGCGCTCACCAGGAAGAACAGCTGTTTGATGGACTGTTTGATGAGGCACCTCTCCATGCCGTGGTGGCTCATAGCGGCGTGGAAGTTGGAGAGCTGCTGCAGGATGGAGGAGATGGTGTAGCTCTCAGCCTCGTTGTAAACGCTGTTGGAGCGTTTTCTGAAACCCGTCGGTTTCATGCTGGAAATTCCCTGTAGACTCTCGTGCTCCAGCATTCCAGGAACTATTAAGAACACAAAAGCACGAGTTAGTTTAACTAAAAGAAAATTTTTCTGTATGTGGTGATGCTTTTATTCCTTTCTTCAAACACCAATAGCGGGAGCGAGAGTCTTCTGCATGACCCTGATGAGCTGGTGGTAGATGTGTATGGCCAGGTCGCTGAGAATCTGTCTGTGTTCGGACAAATCAAAGTTCTGCAAACAGTTCTTTTTCTGCCGAGGGGTGCTCTGTTTCTGGAACTCCTGAAAAGCAGGACGGTTCGATTCTGTGTGAGAATACGCAGAGGTTCAAAGTGTCTACAGGTGAGTAAACTCATACCTCCTCTCCACTGTACTGTTTCAGACAGTTGAGCAGCTGGTATGTGTTTGAGAGCCAGAAGGACAACAACTCCATGTTTCTGTGGTGAGACTAAAACAGAAATAAATACCTCGGATCAAACGTCTCAGACAAATCAAACTGGATCTTCCTCAGTTTGAAACATCTTTCATCAGCATTTTTCTACAGCTAGCATAACACAATATTATTTTGTTTTACTCAAGTGGGTCAAACCAGATCTGTTAGTAAGCATGCACATAGGACCAGCATGCCTGTTTTTGTTTACTGCCCAAGCAGGGGAGGCAGCGATGAGTAATGGAGTTAATTACTGGCATTGAATAAATAATCCACCAGCATCTATTTTAGTATCTATACAAAAGACTTTTACTACGTCCCGTGGTGCACCTGTGGCTAGTTTACTTTAAATATTCATAATTTAAATGATTTCTAAATCATTCATTTCTGTTTAATTGCACACATTCTTCATACATGCCATACAGGTCCAGGGGTCTTGGACAGAGGATGGAGGGTTTTCCTCACCATGACGACCTTTTTGATGGCAGTAATGATCGCGTTCATCAGAGACTTGAGTTTGGTGTCGTCGTTCAGGTAATCTGCATGCCGCACGCACATGAACAGGATGTGAGCGGGCAGGGTGGGGATCATACTCACCACCACCCCTTTGGGTTTCAGGTCTGTGGACAAACATCATAGCTCACACAGCTGCTCAAACTCAACAAAAAGCCCCTTAAATACCATCGTTAGAGAGTAAAGTACCAAGGATGATGTTCTGAATGAGCCGTGGTTCGTGCTCTCTCCTGTATTCCAACATGCCGAGGAATTCTTTGGGAATAATGGATGTTGTGTTTTGTTTTGCTGCATGAGCAAAAGATGAATGAATAAATAAAAAACATTCAATTAAAAGACAACCTGTTGTAGAATCTGCAGCTCTACCTTTCTGTGATGTCTCCAGACACTTTATTTGATTCTGGAGTTTCTTTATCAGTCGGTCTTTCTGGTCCAGCTGCTCTTCAAAGTCCTGGAAAACAAAGGAAATGTGTTTCTGCCAGTTGGGAGGACATTTTAAATCTCCCTCTCTGACCCACAAACACACCATGTTCTCAGCAGTCAAGCGTGACGTCTCCTCCCTCAGTTTGTTCTTTGCTTCTCCCTCCATCAGCTGCTGCCTCTTCAGGTGAGCATTCTCCTCCACCAGCTCCTCGATCCTCCCTTGGAGCTCTCCTTTTGCCTCCTCCAGCTCTTTGGCTTTCTCCTCAAAGTACCTGAAACACACACATCGTTTAAAACATGATGAAAAATCCTTTACATGAGAAGCAAACTCTCCTGAAGAGCGGGCTTACCTGCGCTGTGAGCTTTCTTCTGTAATCTTCCTGTGAAGAACGTTCCTTATCTCCACGTTTTTCTCTTTTAGGAGACACAAACAGAAGAGTGGTTATGAAACTGAGCAGAAAGGAGTTTATTTTTGTGAGATTCTGACAGGAAACGCGTCAACCTGCTAACTCTTGGCTCTGATCCCTGATGAGGCCTTCCAGCTCCTGCTTTTGTCTCTGCAGCTCAGAAACCTGCTGTTTCAGCTCCGGTATCACCTGTGGCGTCACATTAAAACACACTTCACACCAACGCTCTGCGTCCCATCCTTATCCATGATGTAAGCTTGAGATTCATTTACACACAGAGTTCTCGCTGCTGAGCCTCGACACTTCCTGGCGAATATTTTCGTTGACGTTACTTTTTTCCTGGAACAGATTTTGCAGCTTGCCGTTCTCATTTTGAAGGTGGTCCATTTTTAGTATCAAACCCTCCAATCGAGCTTCATAGCTCTCCTTCTGCTCCTTCTGGTGGTTTTCCAGAATCCTGCAAACAATTATGAAGTTTTGTGTAAAAATGTAGTTACCCCGCTGATTGTAAAGGATCACAGTGAAACGGAGACCTGGTGGCTTCTTGCAGCCCCTCGAAAGCCTTCAGCAGATCATCTGGTTCATAAATCTCAGAGTCGTGTGGAGTTAGCCTTCACAGAAACTATGTGTGAGATGCTTTTCTTAAAAGATGAAAAAAAATCACAGAAAAGACACAAGAAAAAAAAAAAGATTTACCCCAAAAGCTTCTCCTCTTCTACAAGACCACCAAGAATCTGTCTCACAGTCCTCTTAACCTTAGCTGCAGACAAATATTCAGTCATTAGACATTTCATACGAGTCAGAAGTTTGATTTTTATTTTAAGTGAAGGTTTAACATCTAAACCTGTTGCTTGTTCCGACTGCTCCTTCATCTGACGGTCGAGGTTGTTCCTCTGGTTCTGGAGGTTGTTCAGATCTCTGCGCAGCTCAGGAATCACCTTGACGTGTTTGGTGAGCTGAACGACCTGCTCCTGCAGGTCAGAGTTCACCTGCACCCCCTCCTCTATCCTCCTCTGCAGACCAACTCTGTCCTCCTTTAGTCTCTTTATCTCCTCCTTTAGAGCTTCCACCTCCTTCTCGTGGTCCTGTTTCTGGATCTCAGAGTTGTTCTCCGCAATCCTGGTTTGAAAAGATGTACGAACGTCAGACGGATGGATCCACGTGTTGCATATTTTAGATCGACTTACTTTCTAAGTCTGGCTTCATTTTCTTTCTCGTCCAGAAGACTTCTTTTGACTTGATCAAATTTCTCTGTAACGTGCAGCAAAAACAGTCAAAACAATGAAGTTGCCTTAAGATCTTTAGAAAGCACCAGTGTGTAATGAACCAATGCATAGAAGACTCTGTTTACCTTTAGATTCTCTGATAGAAGCTTCAAACTTTTTCTCCAACATCTGCTTTCCGAGACTCAGGGACTCCATTTCCTTCTGAAGCTGAGTGATCATCTTAAACAGTAAAAAGCTGAAAATCAAGCTACAAACTCAGAAGAACGAACTGAGATTAAACCTTCAGACTGACTAGAGTTGCTTCCTCCTTTGATCTCCTCTCGCTTTCCTCCAGAGAAACCTTCTGATTGGTCACTTTTTCCAGCTGTATTTCCAGGCCTTGCAGTCTGTCCACAGTTTGAGAATTGGAGTTGGCCAAACTGGTCAGCCTTTCCATCAAGCCACGATTCTCTTTACTCTGTTGGGAAGCTTGTGATTAGCTAGTTGGAATGAAACCTGAAAGCTGCCTTCAGAAGCATCCTCACCTGCTCTTCGATCTTCTTCCTGAGCTGCTGAACTCTGTAAGAGAGCTGGACGTTGAGCACCAGCCGACGCATGGTTTGAAAACGCCGGCGCACCAGCCACGCTCTGGCGTACTTCTGTAGAATCAGAGCTTTGCGCTCCTCTATCATCTGAAAAACATCAGAACATCAGTATTCCAGAATAATAAATAATGAATCGACTGTTGTTACCTTCTTGTAGCGTTTTCTGGCCATCCAGCCCCGTGTGAAGGCTTGGATGGTGACGGAGGCCGTGCGGACCACCTGGTAGATCCGCTTCATGCGGTATCCTCTCCAGTGTCTCTGGATCACCACAGAAGCCCAGCCCTGCTTCAGTGTTGCAGCACTCACCGTTTTCCTGCATGTTTAACAGCGCTGGTCAGCTTTAAAACTTACATTCTAGAGAAAAAGCAACAAAACTGTAGCATGAACGAATCTAACCGGATCATCCGCTTTCCTCGGATGTACTGTTGAAGGATGATGGCAGCATCCCTCATCTTTAGGTACTTCCTCCTCTGGCTCCATCCACGAACGTGTTTCTGAATGCTCACACAGGCTCCTCGAAGTCGATCCAGACGAAGCTTCTCTAGATAAGCTACCTGACCAGCTCGGAAGAAGATCTTTGTACGGCCAAATTTGTACTGGTTGGAATCCTGGAGATGAAAACAAAAAGTGCAGATCTTGATGATGTCAAATCAAGAGGCGCATAAGGAACTCGGAGCTGACCTGGATCAGCCTCTGCAGCACATTTTTGCAGGTTTGCTTCTTGTCACTGCGGTCTGCCTCTACATGCGACATCAAGATACTGTATCGGCTGTAAAACTCAATGTATGTCCACCTGAAACACAAAAGCCACGTTAGACAGTGAAGAAAAGAGAACCCATCATTTACACAAATTACCTGACCTGGATGGGTAGCTCTGCGCACTGATCCGGATGGTTTCAAGGACTCCGCATGCTCGCAGCTGCTGTACCACTCTCCCAGAGTCATACCTGAAAACGCGAGCAAACACTAAAAACTAGAACACGAGCTGAGCAAAGAGCTAATTGTAGGAATTCAAAATTGAAGAGTGTGTGTACTCAAAAGGAAGCTTTTCATCATTAGGCTTAATGCAGCGGACATAGTGAGGGGTGGTGGCGTTCAGAGTTTCCATCAGTAAAGACAAGGAGCTGCAGAACTACAAACACACCCAAGGAAACTTTATTGAGTTCAGTCTAAAGCGAGCAGAATGAATGTAGAGTGCAACAGCCTCCACCTTATCTCCCACAGATGTTCTCAGCTGCTTATTGGCTGGTTTCACTGAAGGCCTGGCTGGCTTCACTTTAACACTTTTACTGCTCGATGCTTTTTGCTCCTCTTGGAAAAAATTTCCCAGAAAAGAAAACTGGGAATATATTCAAACAAAGAAACATGTTAGGGGAAAAAAATGCCATTAAAGTCATCATTTTAAGCAAAAAAGGGAAAAAGAGAACCTTGATCACCTTACTGGCTCTCATTGTGTCAACAAGTTCTTCATAAAGGGCGTCTCGGTTCTTCTCAAGAAAACCTCTGCACTGATATTCCACCTGTTTAACACCAGATCGGTTATATTTGCCTATTTCTAGGTTTATAAGAGCCTTTTTAACAAGTTGAGTTCTCGAACCCGGTTTCATATTTAAAAACAATAAATGATAAACATTTTAATCACATTTGCCAATAAATAGAATTTAAATATGGGATTTCAGTATCAACCATTACTTCATTCATTAGGCTGAAAAGGTGAAATAAATCAAGTGATCTCAGAGAAATGGCCACTAAAATACAGAAAAGTTCCTGGACACAAGTTTATTGGACCTTTGTATTAATTTTGATGGTACGTAATTATACCTTTAATGTAATAACTTTGTAGGATAAGAGAATAAATGTGATTGGCTGACTCTCCGGTCATTTTCATCCTGTCTGAGTTTTCTCCAGAGCCTCGGGCTTCCTCCCACAGTCCAGGGTATCTGCAGGTTTAAGGGAGCCAAATTTAAGACTTTTTAAGACCTTTTTAAGGCCACTTTGACCAAATTTAAGCTGTTTTTTTTTTTCATTACATTTAAGCTATAATTTCCAGCTATTGCCTGGAACCGGTGCTAACCACGTCACGAACTTGGGATTAACCATCCAGTTACCATTAAACTTGCACTTCCCCATGGCGCAAGCTCCCACTAGCTTAACCAGCTAATGTGCTCATCTAAAAATAGGCCCCTTTCACAACCAACCGAATGTGTACGGTTCCACTTACGCCAACATCATACACAAAAAATGCTGAACTAACTAGAAATTCACGAAAATTTTATAGAAATAAAATAATCTTGTTTATTGGGTCTTTGGTTATTTAAGACCTTTGGAAACTGTATTTAAGGATTATTTGTCATTTTTAAGGATTTTTAAGGCCTTAAATTTGGAAAAGCAAATTTAAGACTTTTTAAGACTTTTTAAGGACCCGCAGATACCCTGCAGTCCTACAACATGCATGTTAGGTTGACCGTTTCTTATAAAGTGACCATGGTTGTTGGCGTGCATTAGCTGCTTTTAGACTAAACTGTTGTAAAGGCTCTCTGAGGGTCAAAAGAACCGGAGAGT
The DNA here is from genome assembly GCF_043380555.1 of Nothobranchius furzeri. NCBI lineage: Eukaryota > Metazoa > Chordata > Actinopteri > Cyprinodontiformes > Nothobranchiidae > Nothobranchius > Nothobranchius furzeri. Next base: position 64,497,089 of record NC_091744.1, on the reverse strand, counting down.
TTAAATACTTCAGGTGTGATTGGAGTAATTCTTCTGTGAGCGGTGGCTGTTTTGAAAGCTACACGAGGTGTACGCTTAAGCTACTAGACTCCACCTTGTCAGCAAAGTGCTGAATCACAAACGCCTCATTTGATAACCTGGGCTTCTCAAATAAAGGATTGGCATCCAGGTAGTTGTACAGCTTCTGCAGCCAGCTCTGGTCGGTTCCTTGAGGGAACTGTAAAAGGAAAACAATATTTAAACACAATTAAAAGAAAATCTAAATGTTATATTTAAATAAGTTCAAATCTTACTAAACATTCTTCATCAAGCAGATCGAGGATCCCCATCTTGGCTTCAATCAGGTCGATGACGGGCTGGTTGTCATAGAAATCTATCAGTGTCCAGGGAATGTCTTCTTTCATGTACTCCTCCTGCTCCAGCTTGAAAACATGCTGAAGACAAAACAGCAGTGACTCTCTGAATGGATGACGTTATGCGACAGCGGGTGACAGATCTGCGTACCAAGTTAAACTGCTGCTGGAGCTTCTCGTTGGCGTAGTTGATGCAAAACTGCTCAAAACTGTTAATGTCAAACGTTTCAAAGCTGAGGACAAAAAACAAATTATAAAGAGAGAAGAGACCAGCAGAAGGCAAAAAAATAAAAACTCATTAGCATTACCCATAAATGTCCAGAACACCTATGAAAGCATGCTGCTTTCCAGGAACTTGCAGTGCTGTGTTGATCCTGCTGATGATGCAGTCAAAGAGATGGGCGTAGATCTGCTTAGCCATAGCATCTCTGGCAGCTAGCGCTCGCTCTCTGGCCACCGGCTTCACAACCGTCTCAGCCACCAGAACGATTCGTCGATGGCACAGCCAGCGCACCAGCATGTCTGACCTCACGCCCAACAAGTCACACAAAATGGCAAGATGGGGATCTCTGGGCTGCAAAACACACACATCAAGAACTCTACTTAACTCTGGTAATGTCTAAAAATCAAAAACCTACTGGAACCGATGATCGGTCATCTCCCAAACTTTTGATCTCAACATTCCCCAGATGAAGAATTGCTGCTAGGACTTTAAATATGTCTGACTGAAAATCTTCTTTCAAACCTGTAAAGACAAAAAAGGCAAAAAGAAGCACAATAAAGCTAAAAGTGATCAGAATAGAGGTACAGATAAAGCGCTGGCTTTACCCAGCAGTGAAAAGGTCCGTCGAGTCTCTTCCATGTCCTTTTTGTCATCTACACCGTCAATGGCGATGTCACCTCCCATACAGGTGTACCTGAATTTATCTGCACTTGCTGCCAATCAAAAAACATATTACTGTAAGAATTTCTACAGGTAAAATGTACACGACTGCACTTGAGATCTCCTTTAAAAGGAAACCAGAGGAAACACTCACACAGTCTCAGACTCTTGAACTCTGATGACTCTGCACAAGAGCACATTTGGTAGAATATATGATAATTACGCTCATTCTCTGCCTAGAAAGAAAAAAAATTATTATTTTAATGATTAAAAATGAAAAAAATCCTCATCTCATACACACCTGAAAAACTACTCTGGATTTCTCTAATAGGTAAGTCCTCATGTTGGCTCCAATGATCCGGTACCTCCTGTCGAAGCTGATCTCTGTGTACTTTCCAAATCGGCTGCTGTTGTCATTTCGAGTGGTTTTTGCATTTCCTATTGCCTTAAAGAAAACAAACCAAATCATAAAGATTCTGAAATGGCATCTTTTTTGCCACTACAGATAAATCAAGAAATGTGTCTTATTTTAATAAAAAACATGTACCTCTGTTATTGGATTAGATGCCAACACTTTGTCCTCAACTCGCGTTTTACTCCCAGATTTGCTCACAACAGCGAAGTACCTCATCGCATATCGAGCCGACACCGTTTTACCAGCTCCAGACTCTCCGCTCACAATTATAGACTGGTTCTTGTGATTTCTGAAACAGAAAACAAAGAGATAGCATACTGCTTTACCCATTCCATATGGTTTAAGTGGCTCTCTGAGGTCGTATTACCTGGCCATCTGCTTATATGCTTCCTCTGCCACAGCAAATATATGGGGGTCCATGTCGCCCATGTTCTGCCCAGAGTAGGCATTAATGATTGCATCTCCATAGATGGGAAGCTGTTTATAAGGATTTACAGCAACTAGAATAATCCCTGGAAAAGAGGGGACAGAACAATATGAGCCGGCGACTGTCCACGCCTCAGCAAACAGACATAAAAGACTACAAGTTTCTTGCAGCCTTACCACAGTAGGTATAGATGATCCTGGATTCAACAAATCGCACTTTGAGATTATGCAGGACTGCAGGCTCGTGGAGGTAGCTGAGAGCTGTGAGGTCATTCTCACCCACCAGTATGTCCGGGTTTCGTAGAGGAGGGAGGCTGGGTTCAGATGGGTCAACAGGGTACTGGTGCTCCTGTTGGGAGGGACAAGTTACACAACAATCAGGTCAGCTGCTGATTCTCTCCCCCGTTTAAGGCATTATAGTTCCTTGTAAAATATTTTATCTGTTACATTTTGCTTACAGTGCCATCTTCCAGAAGTAATCCAAGGGCATTTTCACCAGGATGGAAATCTCTTGTGATTTCAGCGGACTTCCACACATGTTCTGTGTCTGGTATCCACACTCTGTTAAACTGAAGCAGGTCAGGTGAAGACAGAACAACAATGTGTAAACCAATCATGCTATGCTAAACGGTTTATATTATTAAACTAAAACTTCTACAACATGAGAATAAATCTAAAACAGTTGGTAAATGTCTTCTTTTGAATTCCTGTGGATCCACTCAGCATTAAATGTGCTGGAAGAGTTTCCATATGTCTCCATTAACCTAAACACATCAAACATGTTACTAACAAAGGAAAAATGGAGATTTTACCTTCGTGTACAGTTCTAGTAAAGCCATCTTTGTTCATCGTTTCAGCAGCTCCTCCAGCCTGTATTTTTACCACCTGTTGTTTCTCTGTACTTCAAGTAACCCACGAAGTCCCTCCCAGGACTACACAAGACATTCAGACAAGTTTACTAAAGCCACGTTCACGTTTCCGGACAATACTTTCAAAATAATGGATGTACGGAAATCTCCAAAACAAAGCTAGCTTCCAAGTTCAGATCATTTATCTATATTTTCTACCAAGTGGTTTTGAAGTTTTATTTATTTAATAATTCGATGTATCATATTTCCATTGACTATAAAAAGTTGATTATAGTGATTCGTTTGAAGGTGGGCTTTTGAAAAATATATTTTGAAACTCCGACAGGAAACGACCGGGTGTGTGTAATCTTTTTCTGTCCGACTAGTCGTACACCTGATGGGGAACGTCAGTCTCCGCCCTCCTGTCTTATGACAACGTGGGTGTGCTTGATTAATCAATGATCCGAACTACAAAAGAAACCGGATATAAACAATCTACTTTTTTCCCCGAAAATCACACACACACACACACACACACACACACACACAAAAAAACATGTGTAACACAATTCACACGGAAAACAGATAAACAGTGAATTACTTTAAATGTGCACAGAAATGTTCTCGTTAATCTTTGCTTTCTACATACTTAAAATTCATTAGCTATAGTTAAATAAAAGTTAGTTCAAAAATGGCCAAAATAAATCAATTCTCAAAAATCGAGATCAAGTTCGCTTATGAGTAGATAAACATTTATTTCTCAATATTATATTAGACAATGAAAATACAAAATAATTCTATCTTATTAGAGAACTAGTCTTTTACTCTGACCCACAACAACATGACTACTTAAATGCAAATCTATCTTTATTTTGTTTCCTTCTGCTTGTTCTGGAACAAATACCTTAACTAGAGCAGTTAAACATTTTTATGGAATGAATACAAAAGTGCAAGATTCTTAGAATTTACATAAATGGCACTGACATTTTAATATTGCACATATTTGCCCATTTTATGAGTTTTAGACATGAAAACACCTCGATTATCTGCTGACATTGACATATTTAACATATCAATATGTGAAATGTCACAATCCGGACCCTCACCTACGTTAAGGCACTGTCTGCATAACAATGTTCAAAACTGACAGCAATAACTGTTCAAGAGATGACCTCTGAGAGACCATAAACAATTTTCTCTTTGGTGTAACATTTGTAAATATAATAAGGGAGAAAAAAAACAGATTCATAAAATAACCTAGTTGAGTTTCGTGGCACTAATTCATCATTGACATATTCTTGCAGATACAAACTTGGTTGAAATAAAACTTTGTCTTTGGTCTTTCTGGTAAACAGCAGACATCTCAAAGTGCAGTCTTCAAAAGTTTGACCTAGATGCGTGTAAGGAATCCCAGATTAAGGCTAGCGGGGATCTGAAGGGTCTCCAGAGCGACGGAGGAAGGCGTGAATGGGAACACAACCGAGAAGATTTTCTTGGCGTCCATTGTTAAGGTGGAAGACGTGTTCTTGTCTTTTAACAGACTCTAATAAATTAAAGAAAACAAAGGATAAATCATGTGGCTACATGCATGTCTGAAGAAACAAACCTCAAAATTAAATTTACTTTAATAGTTGCGATGAAGGTGGTGGAGACCCGCTCTTCAAACTCAATCACCGGCGTGTACAAGGTCAAGATTTTAATAATCTGTTGGGAAAAAAAACAAGCAATGATCAAACCAGTTAAATATTACCAAATAAATGGATGAACATGTGGCGTAGTTACTGATGCTGGACCTGTGCTGTGGTGAGGGCAGTGCACATGCTGCAGATGGCTTGGGCGTCTGCATCAGTCTTTTTCTTGATCTGTAGAAGCTGAGCAGCCTCAATCAGAGGCTCCAAAGTCTCCTTTGCACCACAATTACTCAGCTCCCGCTCCGTCAGCCATTCCTCCAGCTGCCAAACATTGTACCTAAAAACACAGATTCAAATAAAGCCCAGGTTATTTACAAATTTGTGAGTTCTACATGACTAAAATAATTAAAATAGTTCTTTACATATTTTCTCCAACCTGAATGACTTCAAAATATTACAGATGTTAATGTATTTGGAAACTTTTTAACAGAATAAGAACAAAAATAGTTTTGATTTAGTGTCGAACTGCAATAAAACACAACACTGACATTATTTACTCTGGATACATCTTTTCTCACAGAATATATAAATAAAACGTTAGTAGCAATAAAAAATATCTAACTGTCATTGAAATTCAGATACAAAACTTTAAAATGTTTATTCAGTATTTTTCTCCAGTGTGCTTTTGTTGAAGGTAGCATAAATGTTCTGTTATTACAGCTGTTTTTTGGTGCTCCATCTAAACAGAAGAATTTGTTTAAAGAATATTTTTAGAGAGATCAAATCTGCCATTTTTAATTGGGTAAACAAGTTTATTCATTTCTAAAAACCTGGAGTAAGTCTGTTATATTTAATGCATTTTATACTGATCAGCATTTATGTTACAAAACTATTTATGTTTAGGAAATTTGTAAAATATAATTATGTCTAAAAATGTTCAGGGCAGTTTTAGTATCACTAAAAGTAGGTTTATGAAATTATAATATATATATATATATATATACACATATATATACATATATATATATATATATACACATATATACATATACATATATATATATACACATATATACACATATATATATATACACACATATATATATATATATATATATATATATATATATATATATATATATATATATAATGTAAACACATGAAATAGTTTCACATTAAATGTTGAAACAAGAGTCTAGATCACGTTTATTTAATCAGTGGCTATTTTGTGTCGACTGGAGAAACCTTAAGTGGAAAACTGGTGCTTGAGAGTGAAGCTAATGTAATCTTACAGCGAGAAACAGTAGAGATCTTTGTGAGAATATAACTTTCAGATATTTGGTTATATAATTATTACGTGTGGACATTTCTGTGTCCATGATCTCCCACCGACCTCGCTCATCAACAGAACAGAGATCTGATACCGGTCATTCTGACTACCTGATAGTAAAAGCAAACATTTACACACATCAACCCTATGGATGTGCATCATACACATATAAAAACACTAATATAATGGAATAAAGAGCATTACTGTGTTGCTTGCAGCACCTGATCTGTAGGCCTTTACTCCACGAGCACATGTCCTTCCGCAGCAGCAGGTGGTTCAAAGTGACAGCACAGATGATGTAATACTGCTGCTTGACCACCTGTTTGATGAGGTCCGAGTCCATCCCGTGTTGACTCATGGTGGTGTGAAAGAAGGTCAGGCGCTGCAGGAGGACCTCCACAGTCACGGCCTCCTCGTGGAAACTGGAGCTCCTCTTCCTCAGGCCTGTGGGTTTGGACCCTAGAACTCCTTGTATCGTCTCGTGCTCCAGCATGCCTGCCACTACACAGAGGATATCAAATGAGCTCAGACATATTGCAAATTTTGTTTTCAATTCATGTTAGAAGAGATGATGTCATCTCACCAATGATGGGCAGGATGATGTTCTCCATGCATTTGATGAGCTGACGGTAAATCTGGATGGCCAAATCTCCCAAAACCTGATGGTACTCTGACAGCTCAAAGTTAACCAGGCACTGCTCATTCTGCTTAGCTGTATTTTGTGTCACAAAGACCTGCATCGCAGAGATTCAAAGTCTATTAAACAACATATAGTGCTGTAAACATAAGAGCAGAGTCAACATCACCTCTAATCCACTGTACTGCTTCAGACAGTGCATCAACCTGCATGTGTTAGCCAGCCAGAATGAAACCACCTCCAAATCGTTTCCTTTCCTCTGTAGAAAAGGTTTAGAGATCAGAACATAACAAGCACACGGGTCCTTTTATATAGCAAGACCAAAGCTAAAACCTGCACCTTTATGACCCCTTTGATGCTGCTGATGGTGGAGTTCAGGAGAGAGATGACTCTCTTGTCGTCATTCACATTGTCTACATAACGGAGGCACATGAAGAGGATGTAGGCAGGAAGCCCTGGGGTAAAGTTGACTGCTGCACCACGAGGCTTCAGATCTGAGAAGAGAAAGAAACTGAGTGGGTAAAAAAAAGTCTAACTACTTTAATTGTTGTGTGTTATTTATAAACAAACTGACCTATGATCAGATTCTTGAACAAGCGGGTTGTGTCTCCTTCCTTGAACTCCAACATACCCTGGAACTCCTTCTCCTTACGGGGAATGTTCACCGGCCTGATGGGAGTGCTCATCACAGAGGAAGTATTCATCTGCTGAGAACTCGCTAAAAATAACAGGATTAATGATGCGTCTTCATCAAAAACACGACGACTCTAGAAATGTAGTTTCACTGAATTACCTTCATATTCTTCCACCTTCTTCATGTACAATTTAAGCTGTTTTTTTAATTTGCGTACGATTTTGTCCTGATGTTCCTGTTGCTCCATTCGTTCCTGAAATTATTCAAGAAAAAAAGTTATTTATACACATTTTTTGAAAAGACCTGGATATAAAACCCCAGTAGACCAGACCCACCAGGTTCTCAGAGGTGAGACGTGTGATCTCGTGCTTCAGGGCTGCATCGACCCGGGCGTCCTCGGGCAGAAGGAGGCTTTGATCCAACAGCTTCTGCTGCTGCTCCTTCTCAGCCCTCAGTTTGTTCATCTCCTCCACAAGCTTCCCGTTTGATTCATTGTGAAGACGCTCCTGCTCCTGCATCTGACACTCCAGAAGTCTGCAGGACGAAAGCTAAAGGTTCAGGTCCCCATAACATGAATATGTTTAAACACATTAAATACAGAACACTACACCAATACCTGTTTGTCTCTTTCAAACCCTCATAAGCCAACCACAGCTCTCCATCTTCATTCAGTGTATGAATGTTAGAGGACCTAGAGCAAACAGAACATGAACACAAACACACTAGTCTCTGATGAAAAAGTTAAAAATGTCTGAAACTGGAGCGTCAAACTGATGAGCAGCTAAAACATTTTTAAAAGCCGTCTTTAAAATCAGAGCATTGTGTCATTGTGAGAAAATGTCACCATGTAAACATCTACTTGTTTCAGTTTATACATTTAGTTGGGAGTTTAAAAAGCTACTGACAAGTTTGAGGCTTTCACATGCTTTTTCTGTCTCTCAAAAATGAAGACCAATTGTTTTAACTATTTGGTTATAATGTCATACCCATAGACACTGAAGTAAAATATCAAATTCTAAATAGAAACATTTAAGTACAGAAAGTTGCATAATTTAAACAATAATCAAGATCGTCTCGCAAGAATGCAATTTAAAAAACACTAGCAAGTGGAATAAAATTAAAACCAAGTTTCCCACCTTTCATGATCCTGCAATGAAGGAATTTCATTCAGTTCCAACTTCACACCTTCTCTAAATACAGAATCCTAGACATAAAATACAAAATTATATCAACATCTCTGTAATTGTCTAATTTATCAGAAGATTTTAGCACAAACAGTAATTTCTTTCAGAAAAATTAAAAACTAAAGCAGATGTGATTGTTTTTTTTCTTACCCTGTGTTTTAGAGCTTCTTGACGGACCATGTGTGAGCGGAGGAGCAGCACCTCCTCTTTTCTCATCTCCAGCTCCTCATTGGAGGAATTGAGCTGCTCTAGTAAAAGGTTGTAGGGCGCTGAACCAGGAGCAGGAGGTGCTAACTCCCTGGTCTCACTGGTGAGGGACTTTCGAAGCTCATTTAGATCCTGTTTCAGTTTCTTGTTCTCAGACTCAAGTTCGTGTCGCTGCATTAAGAAATGGTTTCATTTTTGACATTTTTAGCATGTTGACACAGATAAGTTATCTCTAATGGTAAACAGCTGTTTAAGTCTCACCTTTATCTTTTCTAAGTCCAGTTCTGTTGTGCCAACAGTTTTTTGCTCCTCCACCTCCTGTTTAAAACAGACAATGACCCAATTTTTAGTTTTAAAAACTAAAAACAGATTCATAACATTTAATGTTTTTACAGCAAAAAAAACCCAGGTGTTTGTAATTTTTGCCTTTTCCTGTTGAGCTTCTTCTCTTTTATCCAGCTGCTGCCAAAGTGATCGATTTTCCTCCTCTAGTTCCTTTACCCTTCTCTGAAGCTTGAGGAGGATTGGCAGGTCCACTTTAGACATGCTTTCATCCTGAAAAAACACAGAAAACATCAGTTAATACAATTCTGTTTTAGTATCTGTTTGGAGGAAAGAACAATGTTTTTGGTCTCCATTTGAGACAAGAAATTATTTCTGTAGCCTATAATGTATTGTTTGTAATGGGAGGTAATCCATGCTTATAAGATTAGATAATGCATTCATAGGTGTTGTAGTAACCACTGAGTTTTAATTCTACTCTTATATGTGGACATTGATAGCCTATCTTGCTGCTCTGAGAAGACAGTATTCTAATTGCAATGGTGCAACTCTGAGAAAATAAGTTAAACACTAGCTAGTTATTAGACTTTAAGCTAGAGCTTTAACATGATTATTGAGTTAGAAACTTGACCATTTTCATATTTGACACAACTCTGTCACCCTCTATTGGCCAGATACTGCACTTAACAGTTTTGTGAAGCAGGTGAGTGTCCTGGGGGCGTTTTTTACCTGTTTTACAGCTGTTAGCTGGTATGCTAGCAGTTAGCAGCAGTTAGCTTTTTCAGTTTGCAAATCCTCAATAGAAAAAAAGATGTTTGCTGTTTTGTTACCATCATGGCAGAGCCTGGAAGTAAGAGAGTAATGTCTTTGGAGGCAAATCAAAGAGCTAAAACCAGAGTGAAGATCAGCACAGCCTACACTAGTTTGAGGGAGCTAAAGGAGGCTACAAAATCAAGGGCTGATAGTGACCTGGCTTTGTTGCTACTGGAATTGTAAGTAATAATGTTTATTGTCCAACAGTGTGGATCGTTTTACTTTGTGGTTTATTTTAGTATTAGTTGTCTCGTGTTAGTGTTTGCTCATTGTTAGCACTAGCTACAGCAGGTTGCAGCAAGGTTGTGAACAGCTGTAATTCCCCTTTCAACCTGTAGGGCAGAGGAGCAGGAAACCGCTCAGTGTTACTTTAAAGCTGCTATAGCAAATCTACTGAACAAGCTAGATTTTAAACGCAAACATAGTCACGTTACACCCCCTCCCCTCAGGCATCTTCCCTAAGACACTTCTTCCAGAACCAGACACCCACATTACCAGAGGAAACTAGTGCTAAACACCAGTACCCATTTTCTAGATCTAGATGTCTTTTTTAACGTGACAAACAGACGGCATCCTTCTTTTTGGGACTCTGGTAGTTTGTCCTAAAGTGGTAGCAGCCGGCTGTTTCTCATTTTCTGATGTGAGCTGATAACCTTTCACACCAGTGGTGTTCTGTTGCAAAAACGCTTGTGTGTGACGAATGGAAAACCCTGGGAATGGAGGAAGTGCAGTGGTTCGGCGAGACCGGCCAACTAGATGGTCCGACGCTTTCGGTCTAAAACGTGTTATTGGCGGAGGTTTTTAGACAAATGCAAGAGAATAATTTCATGAATTATTTTTTCATATTTTTAATCTCCACAATATATTTATAGCTATACCATTTTCTTTTTGAAAAAAAATGTTTTAAGCTAATTTGTTTTCCCAATTTGCTTTAGGTACTTTAACGCACAGACATCCTAAAGCTACAAACAAAATACTAGAAACAGAATTAGAAAAAGTTTAAATTAGTATAACTTGTTTGAAAGGAAGGCCAAGAGAAAAATGTAAACCAAACAATGCAAAACACAGCAGCTGGTTAGAATGAGAAGTCAGATATTTGAAACAATCTTTATCAATATTCTAGTCTAACGTGAGTTAGTTAACAGAGTAAAAATGGTTCAGTTAAGGTCCAGGGCCCTCATTTATCAACCGGTCCTATATTCCTTCCTATGAATTAAATTTAGTATGTTCATATGAACGAACGTCCAAAATCCTGATTTATTAAACAGGAAATGGACACTCATGTTCCTTAACAATTGACTTAATACCACCTGTGCTTACCCAGGTGATCATGTTCATTTATAGTCATTTACATAAAGAAACACCCAAATTTAACCATATTTGGTCTTGCCCCGACCTCAGCTCATGAGGGGAATCCCTGCTTTCTTCCCAAATAACTGTCTACAGCTAGATTGAGGCTCTGGCTGCCGAAATAGAAGAGCATGTAACAAGTTTCAGAAGTTGTAAATGAGGTCGGGACAGAGGTTGTTCCCGGCAGAAACAAAGAAAACATTTCAACATAAAATTGAATTTGATTAATTGTAGAGTAACGAGATATCATTTACATTGTTGTGTAAACTACTGTACGCATGCACATTCTACTTGAAGTTAGTTTTGTTGTTTGGAAATGTTGGTAGTTTGGGGGGGGGGGGGGGGGGCGGTTTGGTGCAGTTTGTTGCTCCACATTGGGCCCCAAACCACGGCATTGCTCCAGAAGGTTCTCTTAAAGGGAGATCAGTGCGCTCAGGGAAGACGTGATCCCTCCAGAGTGCTTACTCTACCAAATCCTCCAATAACACAAGATCAGCCATGCTACAATGTCAAATTCCCATCAAACACAGGTGTCTTTTATAAGTTCCAACTCCAGTTATGCGATAAAGTGGTTTCTCCAGACATAATTACTTATTGGGTAAAAATATTTTCTAGATGAGGAACACACATGGATGACTGAAGACTTAGTATTGCGGTTCCCCCGTTCTACCACTAGATGCTGCTCGTACGCATGGTTAGAGCTGTTCTTATATTTAGGAACATTTCTATGCATATGTACAAATTGGTAAATACCACGCAATGCATATAATTGTTCAAACACACGAAATACGCACAGATCTGTTCATAAGTAAGGTTGATAAATGAGGGCCCTGATGTTCATGTTTACTCCCCATCAGTAGGAGCTGCCACCTATTTCACACATTACCTCTGTTTGAATGGAACTGTCCTCTCCTTCAGCAGAGATTAAACTCTGAGAAAACTCAGAATAGTTACTGCTGTAGTTGGAGTCTGTCCGTTTGTGACTAGATTTGTTTGAATCCTTGTTCAAAATGAGAAAAAAAAATGTATTTAGTTCATCGTTAAATCAGAGTCAGTAACACGTAAGACACACACACACACACACACACACACACACACACACACACACACACACACACACACACACACACACACACACACACACACACACACACACACACACACACACACACACACACACACACACACACACACACACACACACACACACACACACACACACACACACACACACACACACACACACACAAATTAGATTCATAAAAAGAAATAACTGCTCCAGATAACAAAACTACCTAAAGTATTAATCTCCTAGTAAAGATTTTTCTTACAGTGACTGATTTGTCCTTAAATACATCAAATAACCTTGGGTTACCAACTAGTGATTAAGACAAGAAATAAACTCAAATTTCTCACAATATTGAGACTCATCTCTTCTTTCAGGTCTTTGAGTCGTTCCTCTAGTTGCAGGTGTTCACTCAGCAGGCTTTGGTAGCGAGAACGCTCCTCAGTCAGCTCCTTCTCCAGCTGTCCGCTGCTCTCAGAGCTGGATTTAATATCTGAATCAAAACAACATTATTTTACTTATAGCCAGGGATTATTTGGGTTCTGTGATGGTTTTAAGGACATTTTTTTTAAATACCTGCTAACTGCTGAGCTTGTTCAGAGACTTTTAGGTTCAGTTCATCAACGTTGCTGCTAAGGAAGTTGTTCTTTATATTAAGCTCCTCTATCACCTGGTAAAAGGATTTATAGATATGCCTTTAGAAATGAGTCATAATGTTAATACATTTTGGTGTAAAGAGAACAAAATTATTTAAAAGTACATAAAAAGTGTCAATTGAGCTTAAAAAGACACTGAATGTCACCGATGTTATTTTACTTCATTTCAGGAAATAAATCTGAAGTAGAAGAGTCAGATTTGTGTACTCCTGGAGCGCCTTAGAGCAGACCTACCCATTGTGTTTGCTCCTTGTCAATCTGTATCTGCTCCTCCAGGTCCTCCTTCTCTCTGCGGGTGTTTTCCAGCTCATGCTGAAGGAAGGAGAGCCGTTCCAGCAGAGAGGGAACCGTCTCTGCTTTGGTTCTGGCCTCCTGCTCCGATCTGCGTAGGTTTTCTATCTCTCTGCTCTGTCTGTCTGTCTCAGTGGTGTGGGTCCTCTCCTGGACACTCAGCCTCTCACTGAGCTCTTGGTTGTCTTTACTCTGCAGCGAAAGACAAACACATGATTTGCATGTGATTAGACGACTCCCAGTGACCTAATGTTATTCCAGTTTAAACATGTCTAATGATTCCAGAGTAAAACTGTGACTCTAGAGCAGTGGTTCTCAATCCTGGTCCTGGAGGGCCAGTGGAGCATGCTTTAGTTTTAACTCTGTTTCAACACACCTAAGTTCAATCAGCAGGGGTCTCATTTATCAAACATTGCATAGAATCCTTACTAACACCGTACTTGAGCTCAGCAAAAAAAAGAGAGGGTGCTCGCTGCAGAACTACAAAGGCGGAGCTGCACCATAAGGTGGAGCTGCACCAGAGTCAGCCCCGCCCATTCACGCAAACTCAGCCTAGCCCACTGACTTCCGTTTTTGTTTTCAACTTTATCGCAAACTGACCTGACCCACATGAATTACGGCTGTTACTAGTTTACAGTCGTTAATGCTATGTTCTATGCTCCAATTAAACAAGATAAATATAACTTGCTACATGACAAAGTCTGAATATATCCCGAAATAAAAAAAGTTTCTCTTAGCGAATATCTGCCCACAGCCGCTCTAATAAAACTCCTATACAACAGCATGTACCACCACCATGTGGGTTCTGTTAGTCCAGTGGCAAGATCGTTTGAGTTAAGTTTTGCTTTCCCCTCAGCTGATGCTGGTTCGATTCTCGGTGGGGTCGGCAACAATCTATTTAGCCAGCTGAAACATTGAATTTGTTCATATTTTAGTTGTAATGTTCATTTTCAGCAAAATATTTATGTCTCTACAAGTTCTTTGAATTTGGTCGTTCCTAAACAGCATTTTAGTTGAAACTCTGCTCACAGATGGACTCACACTGGCTAAATAAACGAATGAATAAATAAAAAAAACACATTAGTCATTATATGTTAAACGGCATACCAATAAATTGTTGTAAACATAGTACTGGCAAGTGTAGCTAGAAATGAGGAAAAGAGATTATAGGATATTTCCACTGCTGGGAGGCGAACCCGCGCAAAACTGCATGTCAACCTGACACCATCACCACTACACCACCATATCTGATAAAAACTAGGTGGCGTTACATTTTATTATGCTATTTAGTGTGTCTTTGGAGATGGGATGTATGGTTTATTGGCGGTGTCTCAGTAGAAGTCATTTCAGAAATAATTTGTCAGAAAATTCACAGAATATCCAGATTTGAGAACCAAAACCAGACCCGCTTCGGGGGAGGAGACCAAATTGAAGCTGAGATGGGAAGAAAATGCATGAATGAGGCCAAAAATGGCTTTGGCGTGTTTCTTATGAGGAAATGACAATATAACATGATTAAAAGTTCCAAAAGTTAGATTTTTAATTATATGGAACCTTTACAAAAACTGTTCAATTCACTTCTCAACTCCGTCCTCAATCTTGCATTTTTTAGCCATAACACCCTCTTTGGTTCCAGAATGCTATAAAGCCTGACAACTGGAAGGAATTGGACTGACTCTGATAGAATGGGCGGGGCTGATTCTGGAATGGGCGGGTCTGACTCTGGTGCAGCTCCACCTTCTGGTGCAGCTCCGCCTTTGTGGTTCTGCAGCGAGCACCACTTGAAAAAAAATGCACTCACGCCAAGTAGGTTTGTGATCTATCAAACATGGAGTACGCACAGCTGCACGCAATCTCCACTTCATAAATCGGAGACTAACGAGAATGTTTTTCAGCTGCATTTTAGTCACATCCCGCCCTCACCACGCCCACTTACTGCCATAAATAGTCAATGCAAAGTGCCTTGTGGATCTCATGCATATACATAAGCCGGCTGTTGCAGCGCTCCGCCAATGACATGGCGACCGTAGATCAAGGCAGATCAAGGAAGCGCAATTTCACAGAAGCAGAAATTGAGGTACCTGTGGGTGAGGTGGAGAAATGAAAGGAAGTGCTTTTGCAAAACAAATAAGAGAAAATCCACGGAGTGGCACAGCGTTGCTGAAGCCATCAATGTTGTGAGTTCTTCAGAGAGATCTGTGGCGGATATAAAAAAAAAATGGTCCAATCGAGATTCAATACCCAGACTCCCAGGTGAAAGTCACATGCGCTAACCAGTCACCCAAACAGAGATCTCCCTTGTCCAAGTAGGCAGGGCACATGATCAATCGGGTCACAGTGACAGAACACACACTGTCACAGACGCATGACATTCTGTCTCAATCTGCCCCCCTGCTGATATTCTGCATTCCGTATTCTGCGCTTCAGGCTGTGTGTGTGTGTGTGTGGGGGGGGGGGGGGGTCTTGTTCTGTGTGAAAACGAAGCAGTACAAGTAAGCAAGCTTGATGAATGAGGCCCCAGGTAATTAACAGGTTTCTGCAGAGCTAGATGAGGTGCTGCACAGGTGATTCAACCACTGAATAAAGTGTGTTGGAGTAGAGAAACAACTAAAACATGCTGGATACTGGCCCTCCAGGACCAGGATTAAAAACCAATCCTCTACACACTCCCATAATTCTCACCTGCTTGTTTATCTTGAGCTGCAGCTGCATGATCTTGTTCTCCATGCCTACATTGAGTTTCTTGAAGTGCTCCACTGAGCGTGCCTCCACTTTCAGCTTCTTCAGTTCTCTCCTGGCCCTCATGCGGCGCACACAACTCTGCAGCAGAACGATGTCCGATAGCGCACGTTTGTAGCGATGCTTGGCCAGCCAGCGTCTCCCCCACTTCTGAATGATCACTGCTTTGTGCTCGTACAGCAACTGGGAAAACAGACGGGCATTAAATCAGAGCAGAAAGTGACATGACCATTAACTGATGAAACTCTTTGGTGCAAAACATACTTTATGACAAAAAACACAATGATTTAGACACATCTCAATGTGACATGGGACTGTTGTCCAGATGGAGGAGGCTGCTACTGCAGAGGGAGCAGTTGCCATGT
Organism: Nothobranchius furzeri; assembly: GCF_043380555.1. NCBI lineage: Eukaryota > Metazoa > Chordata > Actinopteri > Cyprinodontiformes > Nothobranchiidae > Nothobranchius > Nothobranchius furzeri. Next base: position 64,480,979 of record NC_091744.1, on the reverse strand, counting down.
GAGAGAGCGCTTGTGTGAAAGCAGCTAGATTTTCAATGGCATTTGTGATATCCTTAAGAGTTTCTGGATGTAGATTTTCCCCAAAACAACAGAGCTATCTTTGCCACATAAAAAGGGTTGCCTGTAAGTAGTCTTAACATTATGTCCAATTTACATAAACCAGGAAGTAAAAAAACAACAAAGCTACTAGAAGGACATCTAGAAACAGAGATAAACGCCAAACTCTGGGTTGCCAGATCAGGTTTCATTATTTCAGTAAAGTCACCATCGTATCCAGCAGCTTCTGAGTGTTCAACAAGTCAGAAACCATTCAAGAATTTGTTTATTGTGTCAAATGTGCATTTGTTGCATCTTATTTTGGATCATTTAGTAGTTAATAATGTTCTCCAGCAAACACCTAAAAACAAACTCTAAATAAACACCCAAATTTAAGTTTTGCTGATATTATCAAAAGTTGAATTAAATCAATAAAATCATACAGCAAGAGATTCAAATGTCAATTCTTAACTTTTTTATTCTTTACCTTATAGTACTGCTTTCTAGCCATGTGAGTCCTCCAGGAACACTGGATAGTGATAGCAGCAGAGCGCTGCTGCAGGAAACTTCTCCTCCTCGCCCACATCCGAACATTACGCTGAATAACAACAGCTGCTCTGGTCTGACGCACAAACATGGCGTACCTGAAACAAATTAAAATATCATTAATTATTTTATTTATACTGCTTCTCAACATTTATTCTTTACACACACCTGCGTGCTTGATGACCCCGAACATGTTTCTGGATGATGATGGCACATTCTCTCTTCCTTAGATACTTTCTGCGGGCGAGCCAGCAGCGGATCGTCTTCTGGATGCGAACACAAGCTGAACGTAATTTGTCAGAGCGGAGCTTCTCTAAGTAAGCCACCTGACCAGCCCTGAAGAAGATCTTGTTTTTGCCAAACTGGTACTTCTCTTGATTCTAAAAACAAATTTAAAATGTAAGATCAAGTTCAGGATTTCAGGAAACATCCACTTTACTCTGCTGTATTTCATACACACCTTTATAAGTTTCTCTAGGAGATTTCTGCAGGTTTGTTTCCTGTCAGGAAGCATTTCTTTGTGTCTTATGAGGACACGGTAACGATTGAAGAACTCCTGATAGGTCCATCTGCAAGATTCATACAATATTAATTAGGGGTAAAACGGTACGCTAAAATCGTATTCGGTTCAGTGTTTTGAAGAGCTCAGTTCGATTAATTTTCAGTATATTATTATATTTATTCATTTAATACCTGAAGTGACTCCTATAGTGAGCAGAACCAGGTGTCATTACAGGCTGCTGATCTAACATGATGTCTTTAATTATTTCACAAGGTTATTTGTGCAGCTATGCGCGTCATGCTCATACAGGCAAGTGTTGCGTTTGACTGTTTTTATTTCTGCAGCGAGCCTTAAAAACTCACCTCACACCACCCAGAGTTCCTTCTTTAAACCTCGTATTAAATAACGAGCTTCCTCCGCGCCGTATTTATCATCGTAGGATGAAAACTTTACATCATTTGCCACAAGGGGAAATGTTTAGCAGATGTGTTTGTTTACATTTTTGCCGCAGCAGGGTCTCTACAGGCATAGACGTCTATGGGCTCCACAGTAGCAGCGACAGCCAGCTGGTTTGATCCGCTCTGAAAGGCGTTGATCAGAATTTGCAGATGACATTTTTTAAACGGAGATCGGGCGCGTGAAGCCATCATGCGTCACTCAATATAGCATCTGTGCGGAAATTCATCTAGGAACTTTTATCCGCTGCACTTAAATCACGCGAATAAAAATGAATTTAACGGAAAAAATAAACCGAAAATGTATGCAAGTGGGCCGAACCGAAATGATTCAACACTAACATACTATTCAATACTAACAGTAAATGAAGAAAAAGACAATGATGCTTTAAACTTTGGGTGATGTCGCATAAATCATACCTAGATGGGAAGCCTGCAGCTGAGATCCGAATCGTTTCCAGGACACCACAAGCACGAAGCTGCTGCACAGCCCTCACAGGGTCCAAGCTTTATAGAACACAACATATAAATGAATATAAAGAAACTTAATTTGTGGTAATATGAAACAAAACAACGGATGAATCCTCACGTGAACGGGGCTTTAAGGTCATTTGGTTTGATGCAACGTACGTAGTGAGGTGTTGTAGCATTAAGTGTATCCATCAGTAACTGAAGTGACTGTCGAAACTGAATAAAAAGTTAATTGAACATAAGGGTTAATAAATATCTATGTCTTCTAACCCTTGATACTGACTCACAGAGTCAAACTTTTAAAATATCCTTTTCTAAACCTTTTTTCATAATGACATGTGTTTCCTCTCACCTGCATACCAACAGTCTTCTTGGTTTCCCTTAGAGTCTGCCCAACTTTTCCAATGATGCTGGATAACCTGCTGGTAGAAGCTGTTGCTTTGTCTTCCTCCTCACACAGCTTTAGCAGCAAATTAAACTGAAAAAGATCCATTTTAAAGTTTAAAACAATAAAACTGAGCTGTCCCTGAACTGCAGGTGGCAGTGTTTCTAGTGTGAAACAGAAATGCCAGTACTTCCTCCAATAGTTGTGCCTGAACAATTCAAGGGTGTGTGCCCACAAACTTACAACACCAAAATTAACCAAGAGCCTTTTCCTTTAGCTTTTTGGTCGTCAAAGAGGAAAATAACTCAGACATCCACAAAGAATGTCTGACTGAAAACTGAAATGAAACAGCACATGGTTTCACCTTGCTCTTTTTCAGCACATTGATCTGTTCCTCGTTAACTGTGTCCTTGTTTTTCTCCAAGAAGCCCACACACTGGTACTCCACCTGTGCACGAGAATGAGACGTTTTAAAGTTCTGAATCCCTACAGGTACAAATACGAGTCAATATGAGAGCAGAAGTTTGAGTCCAAACATTAGCAGCCAATGAGGTGAGAGAAACCTTCTCCAACCACTAGCCTAACCTTTTCCAACTGGAAAATAAACGTGAAGAAACACGGAAAGGTAAACACAACATGTAAAGGCCCTTTATTATGAGCTACACAAACCAGTGGGATGAAATCACCACTTCACCATGAGTCACAAAATGAATTATCACCTTGTCAGCAAAGTGGAGGATGATGAAGGCCCTGTTTGATAACCTGGGTTTATCAAAGTGAGCGTTCTGCTTCAGCAGGGTGTTGTACAGTTTCTGAGCCCATGTGTCGTCTGACCCTTTGGGCATCTATGGAAACAGGAAGAGCTGACACATCAGTTAGTCATTACAGCATTACTCACAACCTCCACACACAGCGCCGTGAAGAGTCCAGGGAATTGAGGAAAGACTTGCAGCGGGACAGAAATAGAATTGGCATTTTACTTTGCACTCCTCATCCAGAAGGTCCAGGATGCCCATTCTGGCCTCGATGAGGTTGATGCAAGGCTGGTTGTCATAAAAGTCAATCAGTGTCCAAGGGATCTCCTCTTTCATGTACTCCTCCTGCTCCAACTTGAACACATGCTGCACAAAGACAAATAAACAAAAATTCCTGAAACATTTAATTTTTTTTTAAACAAGCCAAGAAGAAAAGATTGATACCAGATTGAACTGCTGCTGGAGTTTCTCGTTGGCATAGTTGATACAAAACTGTTCAAAGCTGTTGATGTCAAATGTTTCAAACCTGGGAAGCCAAATACATGCTTTAATGTCAACACACATCATTCAGCTCATCTGTTTTAGGAATACATACCCATAAATGTCAAGAACACCAATAAAGGAGTGTTGCTTCTCTGATGACTTTAAGGCGCTGTTAATGCTGCTCACAATCCAGCTGAAGAGTTTGGCATAAATGTGTTTGGCTAAAGCGTCCCGGCCGTGGATCGCATTTATTTTGGAAACAGACTTAACGAAGGTTTCTGAGGCTGTTTTGAGCTTCCTGTGACATAACCAATGTGCCATTTCTCCACAAGGCACCCCCACGAGCTCACAGAAAACGACCAGGTGGGCATCGTCTGGCTGGAAATAAACTCATGTTAAAGATAACGAGTAGACAAAAAAAGACAATGACATTTGGTGAAAGAGTAACCCGTGGTTACCAGAACGCTGCATCTATCTGCAGACTCCTCCTTCACATCCACATTGCTCAGATGGAGAACTGCTGACAGAATCTGATAAATGTCCATTTGGTTACTTTCATCAACTCCTACAACGTGAACAACAAAAACACAAAAACATTTCAATCAACTGTATTGATTAATCTAAAAATAGATCTTTGTATAAATACCTAATATTGTGAATGCCCTCCTGGTGCTGCACAAGTCTTTGGCATCATTAACTCCATCTATGACTAGACTCTCACCCTGGTTGGTGCAGCAGAAGTCATCTGCACAACCTTTCAACAACCAAACGTGATATAGTACTTTATAGAACTATATAGATATAAAACCTTTCAGATTAATGCTTCACAAAATCTGGTAAGATAAAACGTGTTTTACAAAAGGCACAGACCTAACTTGAAGGCTTTGAACTCTGGTAGATGAGAGGAGGCACACAATTGATAAAATATATGGTAGTTTCTTTCTCCATGGGCCTAAAATAAATGCAAATAGATGTTGAATGGTAACCAAGAAAGGTGCTGCCAATGCATTCAGCAGGATTAAGCTAGCTAAAAGAGAACCAATCATTACTTTCCAAAATAAAAACTTGTTTTATTATATAAACTTAATCCAGTTGAGAACATATGGGTGTAATTTACCTGAAACACAACTCTGGACTTTTCCAGTAAGTAAGTTCTCATGTTGGCACCAATGATACAGAGCTTCTTGTCAAATCCAATCTCTATGTACTTCCCAAAGCGACTGCTGTTGTCATTCCTCGTTGTCTTGGCATTCCCAAAGGCCTAAATTAAATAAAGATGTGTGTGGTTACCAAGATTTCCCCATTTTCAAACCGTTACATTTCGCTGCGGCGGTAAATGTTACCTCCATGATGGGATTGGATGCGAGAACTCGATCCTCTACATTGGCTTCCCCAGAGGAGCTGCTGACTGTGGCAAAGTAACGCATCGCGTACTTAGCTGACACCGTTTTCCCAGCTCCAGACTCACCACTTACTATGATAGATTGATTTTTTTCATCTCTGCATGTGAATATGAGAACACAGCAGATGTCGATTTGAGTGTCTTGGTTTTATAAGAGACAGTCACGAGCATATTGTTGCTTTGATGGATTTTATGGTTTAGAAGGTTGATGAAAACCTGGCCATCTGCATGTACGCCTCCTCAGCTACTGCGAATATGTGGGGGTCCATATCCCCCATGTTCTGCCCACTGTATGCATTGATGATGTCAGCTTCGTAGATGGGCAGGCTCTCGTAAGGATTGATGGCAACCAGGACAATTCCTAAAGACGGCAAAGAAAATCCCAAATTAGGATCTATGTTTATGTTTATTTATTTAGCAGACGCTTTTTTCCAAAGCGACTTACAATTTATAACCTATAGGGCACGTTGTGATCTGTGGGGGGAAACCGGAGTACCCGGAGGAAACCCACGCATGCATGGGGAGAACACGCAACTCCACGCAGAAAGGCCGCAGCCGAGTTTCGAACCTGCAACCTTCGTGCTGCGACGCAACAGTGCTAACAACTGCGCCACCACGCAGATCTACTGTTATCCATCATGTTCTTAAATTATTCATCATACTCTTTAAAGTGGTATTTCGATGCACTTTATTGCTCCCAATTAATTTAAGCCCCACAGAAATATTCCAAATATTAGTTAGGATTTTATTATAATAACGTTTTTGCTGAAGAAAATATATTTTGTTCCAAAATATAGTTTCCGTTCTTCAAAAATCAGTTTACACCATGTGTCGATGGTTTACACACTATCTGACTGCTACTAAAATAGTGGAGTCCCAAGGTTAAAGAACAACAAAATACTTTATTTACCACTAAGATTGTGTGATATAACTAAGTGAAAACCTCCATGATTTTATCCTATACTCAATCATTTATAGAGCAAAACACAGCCTGCAGTAATCACCACTGCACAATGATGTTTGTGAAGAATAGATAGAACCAGGTTCTAAATGATGAGCAACATTGGCAAATAGGTTAATGTGTGTATGTAATCTAACAAATCTGTGTTATCTTTTTAATATAGCCTTCACAATAATGGAGATCGTATTTGCTGCTTCTGTGTCTGTGTGACAAAGAAAGGTGGAGACAGAAGGGTGCAGAGAGCTGAGGAGAACAGGACAGCTGCAGGCTTCCAGATGCCAACACATACATAACACAAATGATGCTAATATTATCATTGAGCTATAAGCAACTTCTATTCAGATATGAGATTTTTGTTATTATTGTACATTTCTATTTCCCACACATCTACAAAAGATCACAACAAATCAAACAGAAGAATACAAACTGGAGTAGAATCAGAAAATGTGAAACAACCAAAAACATATGATTAAAACCTGATTTCTCCCATTATTAGCCATGTTGGTGGTGTGTTCCTTTAAATGCAGCCTGCATGGCAATAATCAACTTAATGTTACTGTAGATTATGTCAGCACATGCAGTGATCTAGACTCCAAAGTCTGCAGTGACAGTGATAGTGTGAGTCAAAGGAAATGAAGCTCATTTACCACAGTAGGTGTAAATCAGCCTGGAGTCAGTAAAGCGGACTTTAAGGTTGTGCAGCACTGCTGGCTCATGAAGGTAGCTGAGCGCTGTGAGGTCATTTTCCCCCACCAGGATGTCAGGGTTTCTGAGAGGGGGTAGGTTCTTGGTCTGTGGGTCAATTTTATGTTGCACTTTCTAGGAAAATGGGGAAAAGGCCTTTAATTATAGAGCAATTTTAAAAGAGAATCCCAAAACCTGTAAGGGCAACACACAAAAATGTAGAAAAAAAATAGAAGTTTAACACAAGTATGGGAGCATCAGTGTGTTTCAAGTTGAAGCTGATCCTGTCTTGCTCACTCAAGATAATACTTCCACCTTATTTCCATAGCTGGTGTGCATGCCCAAACCTGATACCATACCTCCAGGTAGCAGATGTTCTGAGACGTCCCTTTCAACCACACACACTCCCAGATTTCTGGGTTTTGCATGGAATGTGTGTATTATGAGATGTCCTTTATCACATGAGCTAATGAGTCTGTCTCACCGTGCCATCTTCCAGCTGTAGAGACAGTGTCAGGTCACCTGGAGTGTAATCTTTGAGAAGCTCTGCTGATTTCCACACTTCTGCTGCATCTGGGAGCCACACACGGGCATTCTGGGCAAAAGGAGACTGCTTTAGAGCTGCTCGAGTGGAAAAAGTGTATCAGAGTCAAAGTAACGGGCAGCATGGGTAGTTTTAATTATGATTACGAGGACTAAAAAGTTTTTTTAATGAAAAAAATGTACTTTGGAAAGACATGAGTGAAATTTTCGAGCTGAAAGTTAACGGACTGGGTTAAGCTAGGTAGGAAAGATAAACGTTGACAGCCTTCAGTCTTGTTTTCAAACGCTGCTTACCTTGGAGTAAAGTTCAGAGGCTGCCATGTCTTTAATTTGCTCAGCGAGCCGTCGGAGATGTTACCTACCCACGGGCAGCGGGGCTAAACATTGTGAAGGCTCCCAGGGGAGAAAACTGTTCACCTCTCACTCAGGTCTCTCCTACTGAACTCGCCACGCTCTGAGCGACCGGTCTTCAGCTTCAACGGCTGTCAGTCAACTGCGCATGCGCACACGTGTTTCTACTGAGCACCAATCATGCCCCCCAGCGGAACAAAAAATAAACAAATTTTTTTTTTACCTGTGTAGACAGCCAACAATGCAAAAAATAACAATATACAACACAACAAAAATTTGGAATGATGTCTTTAAAACTTACAGGATCCTCACAATCCCAAATTTCAAAGGTCAATATGGCTGCACCATTATCATGTTGGATTTGGAATTTATTAGTATATGTGTATTACTTTGCCATTAGTCTTTCACATAGATATTGTCCTGATAAAAAAATGAAATAAAATATATAAATTAAATGTTTTCAGGTTGATGAGACAACATGTCTCCAATCATTTTGGCTTTGTAGGGCTTTAGAATTTGTTTTTGACACAGAAAAAATATTCTAAAATCAAGTAAAATGGGTTTTTCCAAGCTGCTGCAGTCAACCTAGCTTTTCAATAGACCTCAATTATAGCTTTTTTGTTTGTTTGTTCCTTATCTGGGTTGCAGGAGTAGTATCTCAAGTAGGGCATCCCACACAGCCCTCTCCCAGGCCACCTCCACCAGCTCCTCTGGCAGGACCCCAAGGCGTTCCCAGGCCAGATTGGAGATGGACTTGCTTCAACATGTCCTGGGTCGACCCAAGGGCCTCCTGTCAGCAGGACACGCCCGAAACACCACCTCAGGAAGGTGCTCAGGTGGCATCCTGACAAGATGCCCAAACCACCTCAGCAGGCTCCTCTCGATGCGGAGGAGCAGCAGCTCTACTCAGTCCCTCCTGAATGTCCAAGCTCTTCATCCTATATCTAAGGCTGAGCCCAGCCACCCTCCAGAGGAAACTCATTTTGGCCACTTGTATCCGTGATCTTGTTCTTTTAGTCATTGCCCAAAGCTCATGACCATAGGCAAGGCTGAGGATGTAGATCGAGAACTTTGTCTTCTGGCTCAGCTCCTTCTTCACCACAACAGACCGGTTCCCAATTCGCCTAGTGATCTCCCGCTCCCTTCCCCCCTCTGTCGTGAACAAGACCCCAAGATACTTAAACATGAGGCAGGACCTCTCTCCCGATCCGGAGTTGGCAAGCCACCCTTTTCCATTTGAGAACCATGGTCTCAGATTGGAATGAGAATAAGCACCTCCCATAGATGTTTTGTTTAATAAGAACCTTTTAGAATGTGTTGTTTAGACACTTGGAGGTTAAGTTTAACCACTTTAAAAACAGATTCTTGTATTGTTTTAATACATAAACCTCATTAATTCAGTGTGAATTTTTATTTTCCTGTAACTGTACACATTTGTGAATGTCTATAAGGGCATCCAAAATAAGACGCCTTTTATGGTTTTTGTAGTGTATGCATTAGGCCAGTGGCTCCCAACATGGAATCCACGATCCCCCAAGGGGCTCCACAAACTGTTGCAGGGGATCCCCACAATTTTGTGTGTGCCGAGTTAGTGAGGTTACCAAGATTATAGTTGTAAAAATTACCTTTATAAAGTCCAGATAACACACCCAATAGTACTTTCAAAACTCCATGTAAGAGGCATAACTCTGTATGAAGGTTTTTTTAATTAGTCACTATTGTGTACATGCCTGAAGGAGTTAGGGTTGGGGGCTTGGCTTGTCTTGGACACAGGAAAAAAGGTTGCGAACCACTGCATTGGGCAAGCAAAAGTTATCCAACTGTATAAGAAAATTAAATATAAATATGTGAGAAAGACAAAAAATACTTTACAGGAATGTTAAATATTATGCAAAAAAATTTATTTACATACAAAAACATACAGTGTTTGAAGACTAAATGCACATGCACACTCCAGACATCCTGGAAGTTTCTTCTCATGAAATCCCAATCAAAATTCTGTCAGACGGCAAAGAATATTTCAGACTGCCAAGATTCTCACAGAGACAGCAAATATTGCTTGAGAGGAACAAAGGTTCATTACTTTTAAGGCCATTTTTAAGGTTTGGATGAGGTAAAGTTCAGCAGCATGTCATTGTAAATTAATGTTATGAACTTGAACTGAAGTTTTTTGCACTTTGAAGGCACATAATTTTAACAGACTTTCAAAATAAAAGACGTATTTGCAATGATGTGAACATCCGCATCAGCTCTGTTTTTGCTATTAGACAAATATGAAAGCACATAACCCTTAAAAGCAAACAATTTGTTAAATCAAATCTAAGTTTATATTTTAGCAGTCAGTTAAGATCTTGAAATGTTTGGGGGGATTGTTAAGTCACAGTTTGTCAATGGCAAAGGTAAAAAAAAAAAAAAAAGCAGATAAGTTTAAAGTGGGAATGGTAGCAAAGCTGTGAAAGTGATATCAAACCGCTAGTTTGCTGGCCACTATGGAAGTCTTTCTCTGAGGCAGGTCCTGAGGTGTTGGAATGTGTCCTCCTGTGATCTCAGTCTCAGGTTTGTTCTTCATTTTAGCTTGGGCCATGTTGTAATCCCCAGAGTCAAAATACTTTTGCTGGACAAAGAAGATGATTAAAAGTAAGAATATTAAGTTTTCACATTGTAAAATGTCTCAAATGATGACTACATCAAATACACACCCCTTTTTGAAGTCTTTTCCTGAAGAGGTCTGAGCCACCGGGCTTGGCCCCTAGATTAGGATACCTGGCCTTCAGTTTAGCCACTTCTTCTTTCTCAAGGCTGATGACTTTGTCCTGCATTTCCTGTTGGCATCAGGACAGTGTGCATTCAAAACCAAACATAATATCTAAACCGGTTTCTAACACTGCAATGATTTCCAAAATAAATTCGCACACACATTGTCCCACAAGTCGTCTTGTAGCATGCGTGTTAATACGGTAAACAGACAGCTAAAAGGAAATATAGCCAGCTAAAAAACGCTCATAACTGTGCTTTTGTTCGTTTAGACAGCAACTGTGTAAAAATATTAAACAGTAAGTAGTGGCAATTTGGCTTCACAGCAGTAGCATCATTGTATAAATCAGTCAGAGGTTACAGGACAACTAGCTTACGGTTTGCGGCTTATTTAATTTTCTAACAACTTTTAGATTTACAGTTGCAGGTCGTTCACTTACCTGTTCCTCCAAGGTTTTCACGCCTTCAACACCCTCAGACATGGTTGTGCCGAAGTCTTGAATCAGTTCACAGGCTAGCCGAGGATAAAGCCGTCCAAGAAATGCAGCTAGCAGCTAGTGTCAGGGTCAGGAAGCCTGTGTAGCAACAGGGCGAATAATCGATGCCAGAGCCACACAGGATTTGTCCCCTCCCTTGTGCCAAAAAGCTGCCAAAAATGATTAGCCACCGCGGGATCGCGCACGGTTAGGGTAATTGCATTTCTTGACGACATTCCCCAGGATTTCGCCTTAAAACTCGGCATATCTAGCAATATGGACACTGAGAAAGCAGAGATAACCTCGTCCGGTACTTAAACAGATGTTTATCACGGATATTAGTTTTTTCCAGTTCGGAAGTTGTTTTAAGTGTTGCTATTTGTCTTAAACGTTCACAATGAGCATATATTAATCCTTTTTGTAATATTTGCGATTGAAAGATGGTTTGTGGTAAGAACTGGCTTTCTTTATGTTACAGCCTTGATACTAAAAAATAAAGTGAAAAATGGCGCCCTGTATTGAATGTAAAGTCAAAGTTGTATAAATGGAAATACACAATTCTCCAGCGATGATCCCCCCCCTCCTTTCTTTAGTCCACTTGACATGGAGCCACAGTTAACTAGTTTGGTGCATTTTTACTTGAAAAATAGTATTTAAACTGATCAAGCTTTGGCTTTACAATGAAACTGTGTAGGTTACTATCTATACATTACTTTGCTCTATTTAAAAGTAACAAGATAAAAGCACTTCAGCACATAAAATTAAGATTGTCACTTGCCAAATAGTGACTATACCCTGTTTACCTATAAGAAACGCCTCAAAATATCTTTAAATTCTTTATTGATGATTTAATTGTACACAACAAAAATGGCATTTTACTTGCCAAAAGTGACTGAATCGCTGTTTTTCATGGAGGCTAAAATTGACCAAATAAGGGTTTTATGTATTATCTGTTGATGTTATTGTACTCATACTGTCTACTAAACACCCCCAAAATGGCAAAAAAATAGATAATTTCCCTTGCCAAAAATTGATTACAGGGTCCTGGTCACCAGTAAAGGGTTACATTGACCTAAATATTACTTTATTATCTCTTGATGTTATTAGTCCCATCACAGGATGATGGGGGGGGGGGGGGGGGTGTCTACTGGGAATACCACTTGAATTTGGAGTACCAGGACCACAGTCCCTGTATGATTAGTGTCAGAGCTTTGCCCAGTGAGTCACACTCATTTCTAGTAAGGGTTGGACTCCGCCAAGGCTGCCTTTTGTCACCGATTCTATTCTTAACTTTTATAGACAAGATTTCTGCACAGTCAAGGTGTTGAGGAGATCCTTTTTGGTGGCCTATCAGGTCTCTCCTTATTGCAGATGATGTGGTCCTGTTGGCTTCATCTGATAGTTATCTCCAGCATTGACTGGAGTGGTTCGCAGCAGGGTGTGAAGCAGCTGGGATGAGAATCAGCTCCTCTAAATCTGAGACCATGATCTTGTCAGAAATGGGTAGAATGTCTTTTCCAGGTCAGGGATGAGGTCCTGCCTCAAGTGGAGGAGTTTAAGTATCTCAGAGTCTTGTTCATGAGTGAGGGAAAGATGGGAGTACAAGATCGATTGGGTACTTGGTGCTGCATCTGCAGTGATGAGGGCAATCAACCCGTCTGTTGTGGTGAAGAGAGAGCTGAGCTGGAAGGCAAACCTCTCGATTTACCGGTCGATCTACACTCCTATCCTCAGAAAGAAAACTAGCTTTTAAATAGCACCCCTCATGATAAAAACCATGAGGCACTCATCTACGGTCACAAGCTTTGGGTCGTAACAGAAAGAATGAGATTGCAGATACATGCGACCAAAATAACTTATCCGCACGGGCTCTCCCTTAGAGATAGGATGAGAAGTTCGGTCATCTGGGAGGGGCTCGGAGTAGATCTGCTGCTCCTCCACATCAAGAGGAGCCAGCTGAGGTGGCTTGGGTATCTAGTTAGGACGCCTCCCTGGTGGTTTTCCAGATCTGTCCAACTTGGGGGAAACCCCAAAGAAAGACCCAAGACACGCTGGAGGAACTGTTTCTTAGCTGGCAAGATAATGTCCTGAGATTCTCCCGAAGGAGCTGGTCCAAATGGCTGGGAGATGGAAGTCTGTGCCTCTCTGCTTAAGCTACAGCCCCCCTGGACCCGACTACAGATAAGTAGATGATAATGGAGGGATGGATAAATAAGATTTTATTTTAGTATAATACATGTTTCAAAGCCACAATTTTAGGTGTTTTCATGCCCAGTTTAACAATGTATGCCTTTTTAAATTATTCTTAAACCTGCTTGAAAATTTAAAGATGGCAGCAAACCTTTAGAGTACCACAATCAGAGAAAAACAAAAGTCCTCGAAAAGTGTCATTTTATTTGTGGTCAGTAAACGATTGACAATGTTTATGATGTTGTCAAAAAGATGCATGAGCAAGTGAGTTATTTAATCACGAAAGCTAGTTATTCACATAAGAACTGGAAGAAGGGATTTGTGGGGTCAACATCTGCACTCACTACACAATCTTAAACTCAATGCATTAATTTGTCTATTCTGTTTATTAGCAATATGGATTCCAAATGAGACTGAAAACCAGTCCAACGTGCACCAAAGTGCAAAACAACATTTAGGCATGAGACTAAATATCATCATCCTCCATTTCCACGTCTTCTTGTAGCTTCTGCACCATCTTGTCTTCCATCTGTTTGGCTTTTCCTGAAAAACAAGAAAAATGCAAAACACTAAAATCACAGAATTCTAATGAGCCAAGTCATTTTGGCATATTTTTCCAAATGAAACAGCAGTTTAAATTACGGTTTCACCACTAGATGTCGCTGGGGTTCTGTGAATGCCTTGGAACTTAGTTTAACATGTCTAAAGTATTTTAGTTTTTGTTTTCCATGCATTTTGTAGGATTTACAAGCGCACAAAATTAAAACTACATTTGAATAATTCAGTTTTAGAGCGCTATGATGTCATTTCATGTTCCCCTTGGCTCAGAAAATACAGTGGGGCAAGAAAGTATTTAGTCAGCCACCGATTGTGCAAGTTCTTCCACTTAAAATGATGACAGAGGTCAGTAATTTTCATCATTGGTACACTTCAACTGTGAGAGACAGAATGTGAAAAAAAATCCATAAATTCACATGGCAGGATTTTTAAAGAATTTATTTGTAAATCAGGGTGGAAAATAAGTATTTGGTCAATAACAAAAATTCAACTCAATTCAGACCTTCTCGAG